>NC_092756.1:101131494-101431494 GCF_047496795.1 Chiloscyllium punctatum | reverse complement strand
AAACATGGGCTGCCTCTCACCTGGGGAAGCAAAAAACATCTGTACATACTATTCTGTGGTGACAAAGGGGCAAAATGCTGTTACTGCTGGTTAGTATCATTATCCTGTACTTTATTATCACTCATTGGATGCAGGCAATAGTGGTATTAACTGTGTTTTATTTGCTATATTTGATAATTCCCAAAAAAAGCACAGGCAAGCATATGAGGGATAAAGGAATAGGTCATGATATACTTAGATACAAGATGGAAAGAGGTTAAAGAGGAGCACAAAAGCTAGCGTGATCCAGACAGGATAAGTAACTGCAAGTTAGGGATAAGCATACAGATAAGGAATGAGTAACCATCAAATAGTCCAAGATAAAAATAGGTATATAGTGGAGTCTGTAGTGCAGTGGCAGTAGGCTGTACCATATAAAATTTCCTTTGACAACACTTTTCAATACCAGTTATCCTAGAAGGACAAGCACACCACCATTGGGCAGCACAGTAGCTCAGTGGTTAGCACTACAGCCTCACAGTGCCAAGGATCCCAGTTCAATTCTACCCTCAGATGACTGTCTGTGTGGAGTTTGCACGTTCGCCCTGTATCTGTACAGATTATGTGGACTGGCCATGCCAAATTCCCCACAATGTCCAGGCAGGTTAGCCATGGGTTTTGCAGGTTTATAGGGTTAGGATAGTGGTGGGCCTGAGTGAACTCAATGCATCGAACGGCCTGCTTCCACACTGTAAGGTTTCTATGATTCTATCTACAAGCTACATAACACCCGAGTCATAAAGATTTACAGCACGAAAACAGACCCTTTGGTCCAACTCGCCTATGCTGAACAAATATCCTAAAGTAATCTAATCCTATTTGCGAGCACTCAGCCCATAACCCTCTAAACCCTTCTTCCTTTTTATATCTTTCCCCTCTCACCCTAAATCTATGCCCTCGAGTTCTGACTTCCCCCACTCCAAGGAAAAGACCTTGTCCATTTACCCTTTTCATGCCCCTCATGATTTCATAAACCTCCATATGGTCATCCCTCAGCCTCTGACGCTCCAGAGAAAACAGCCCCAGCCTATGCTGAAGGTGCCAGTGCTGGACTGGGGTGGACAAAGTTAAAAATTACACAACATCAGGTTATAGTCCAACAGTTTTACTTGGACGTACTAGCTTTCAGAGTGCTGCTCCTTCACCAGGTAACTAGTGGGGCAGGATCATAAGACTCAGAATTTATAGCAAAAGATCAAAGTGTCATGCAATTAAAACGATATATTGAACAAACCTAGATTGGTATTAAGTCTTTCATCTTTTAAAATGTGTTGCAGGTTTTGGTTCATTATTGGAAAAATGTGAAGTCTTCAAAAATGAGATAACGAAGAGTCCAGAGACAGTATATTCCTGTTACAGTGAAAGGAAAGGTGTAGGGAATGTTGTATGACTAGAGAAATTGAAGTTTTGGTTAAGAAAAAGAAGGAAGCATATTAGCAAGTTTTGCAAAGATTTGTAGCTCAGATTGAGGGTCTGGAAGTAGGTTTTCATCGCTGAGCTGGAAGGTCATTTTCAGATGTTTCGTCATCATATTAGGTAACATCATCAGCGAGCCTCCAGATGAAACACTGGTGGTATGGCCAACTTTATATTTATGTGTTTAGGTTTCCTTGGGTTGGTGATGTCATTTTCTGTGGTTACATGATTTCCTGTTATTTTTCTCAGGTGGGGGCGGTAAATGGAATCCAAGTCAATATGTTTGTTGATAGAGTTCCAGTTGGAATGCCATGCTTTTTGGAATTCTCATGCGTGTCTCTATGGCAGAGCATTCCTATGGCTCAGCAAGCAAACCTACATCCAAGGAAGCATATGACAGGCATAGACAGGAGAGACTGACTGAATCTTTAGAAGCGTATGAAGGCAGTAATAGTATACTTAAGAGGAAACTCATGAGGGCAAAAAGGGAACATGAGATAGTCTTGGCAAATAGGATTAAGGATAACCCCAGGGGATTTTATACATACATTAAGGACAAAAGGGTAACTAGGAAGAGAATAGGAACCCTCAAAGATCAGCAAGGCTGCCTATGTGTGGGGCCACAGGAGATGGGGCAAGATACCAAATGAGTATTTTGCATCAGTGTTTATTGTGGAGAAGGACATGGAGGATATAGATTGTGGGGAAATAGATGGTGACATCTTGAAGAATGTCCATATTACAGGGGAGGTGATGTCTTGAAATGCATAAAAGTGGATAGATTCCCAGGACCTGATAAGGTGTACCCTACAACTCTGTGGTAAGCTAGGGAATTGACTGTTGGGCCCCTTACTGAAACATTTGTATCATCAATAGTCACAGGTGAGATGCGGGAAGACTGGAGGGTGGCTAACGTGGTGCCACTATTTAAGAAAGGTGGTAAGGAAAAGCCAGGGAAATATTGACCAGTGAGACTAACGTTGGAGGTGAGCAAGTTGTTGGAAAGAATCCTGAGGGACAGGATTTACATGTATTTGGAAAGGCAAGGACTGATTAGGGATAGTCGGGATGGCTTTGTGCGTGGGAAATCATATCTCACAAACTTGATTGAGTTTTTTGAAAAAGTAACAAAGAGGATTGATGAGGACTGTGCGATAGACGTGATCTATATGGACTTCAGTAAGGTGTTCAACAAGGTTCCTCATAGGTTATCAAGGTTAGATTTCATGGGATACAGGGAGAGCTAGCTATTTGGATACAGAACTGGCTCGAAGGTAGAATACAGAGGGTGGTGGTGGAGGGTTGATTTTCAGATTGGTGGCCTGTGACCAATGGTATGCCACAAGGATTAGTGCTGGGTCCACAACGTTTATCATTTAAATAAATGATTTGCATATGAACATAATAGAAATAGTTAATAAGTTTGCAGATTGGAGGTGTAGTGGACAGCAAAGAAGGTTACCTTAGATTACAACGGGATCTTGATCAGACGGGCCAATGGGCTGAGGAGTGGCAGATGGAGTTTAATTTAGATAAATGTGAGTTGCTGCAATTTGGAAAAGCATTTCAGAGCAGGACTTGTACACTTAATGGTAAGGTCCTGGGGAGTGTTGCTGAACAAATAGACCTTGGAGTGCAGGTTCATAGCTCCTTGAAAGTAGAGTTGCAGGTAGATAGGATACTGAAGGCAGCATTTGGTTTGCTTTGTTCCTTTATTCCCTTATTGGCAGCTGTACAGGACATTAGTCATATCACTTTTGGAATATCGGAGGAGTGTTGTAAAACTTGAAACAGTTCAGAAAATATTTACAAGGATGTTGCCATGGATGTACGATTTGAGTAATAGGAAGAGGCTGAATAGGCTGGAATGTCAAATACTGAGGGGTGACCTTTTGAAGGTTTATAAAATCATGACAGGTATGGACAGATAAATAGGCAAGGTCTTTTCCCTGGAGTGGGGGAGTCGAACTAGAGGGCATAGGTTTAGGATGAGAGGGGAAAGGTATAAAAGGGACCTAAGGGGCAACTTTTTCACGCAGAGGTTGGTGCATGCATGGAATGAGCTGCCAGAAGAAGTGGTGGAGGCTAATTACAGCATTTAAAAGGCATCTGGATGTGTATATGAATAGGAAGTGTTTAGAGGGATATGAGCCAAGTGCTTGAGAATGTGTATGAGGTATGGGCAGATAGGGAAAGGGTTAAGTTTAGGGTTGCTTGACAAAAGGCTCAGCTAGCATGCCTTGGATCAGATAAGAACTTGCAGTAAATAATGAGGTGCTGGAGGCAATGGTAGTGGTCTAACATGGTGAAAAAGCTTTCATTATGTAAAACCATTTAACAAGATGAAGAAACGTTCATTATACAAAGTCAGTTAAATAAGGTGAAAAGCTTTCATTATGTAACGCCAGTTAAGGCTAAGAGCATTTATTGTATAACACCAGATGGCTTCATCTCTACAACTGACACTCGCTGATTGTAACAGTCACCCAATCAATATCATTATTGGCTTATCCAGATGTTGCTCCCTGTTAGTGACTATATAATTCATTAAGAATCTGCTGCTCAAGAGAAGACAGAGAACTCATGTCTCTGTGCGTATGAGCAATCGCTCTCTCTCCCTCCAGGGTCTAAAATAAAGATGGAGGCAAAACTATACTGTGTCTCTGAGCGTTTTGCTTCAACTGAGGCAGGAACAGGACGACATGCTGGCAAATGCGTCTAAGATTAGGTTCGGATATCTGATCAGCATGAACAAGTTTGATCGAAGGGCCTGTTTCCATGCTATACATCTCTATGACTATATATGTAAATCCCAGAACTCCTTTTAAGTCACGTTCTCCAGTTAAGGTTTTATTTAAAAAGTGACATCTCAGCTCAGATAATGCATTAAAAGTTGGAGTCTCTCTGTATCCCAAACCTGAGTCAGACTGGTTCTTTTTCCAAAGTAGGAATTTATAAAATGTTATGTTATATGGATTGACTGCCTGCAGGTTGTGTCCTTTTTGAGCAAAAATAGAATGTATGTGTGAATACAAATTCACTGCATAGTCCTTTATGTGCGTTATGTCTCTGTGTGTGCGCCTATGTGAGGCGGGGGGAGGGGGAGGGGGGGGGAGAGAGTGTCCATTTGCATATGTGTAATTGTGCTGTTTCACAGTGTCACAAGGCAAAATCCTCGAACTTCCTCCCCAACAATTTTTATCTCCAAATCCCAAGAATTGCAATCGGCCAAGGCGACACATCACCTTCCCAAGGTCAAATCAGATTGGCCAATAAACGCTGACCAACTCGTCGCCCAAACTCGAGTTGACTAGTGCAGTAACTGTTGTTACCATGGTACAGGGTACTGGTCACTCACCAGAAACACATTCCTCTAAGTGCCGTTCACATTAAGGCTGCCAAAGTGAGGGTCTGGACTCCCAATGGGGTCCAGCTAAGAACTGTGAAGTGTCCTATGGGGCTCCGGCCAAGTAACAACAGCCGTGACCCAGCATCACGCTCTCCTTTGAAAGTCGCCCACACTTTTCGAAATGGTGTCACCGTGGGGAAATAAAGTTAGAAAGCGCCGATCTCGAGATCGGATGCCAGTCCCTGTGTCCCGATAAACTCTGGACTGGTGCAGGATGTAAATCCACCCAAACTCCTGGCCCTCCAAACATTTGTAAAGTGTGAAAGTCACGGTGGTAAGGAAAAGGAACAAAAAATAAAATGCCAACAGAAATTCACTTTGAAATCACTTACTTCAGATTTGTCTGAATGTCATTCTTTAGATGATCAGTAAAACTGTGGGATTATTTGAAGATAAACTACTCGCCCTACTGAAGCACAGTTACTAAACTGAAAGCCATCAACCGCCACCTCCTCCCGACAAGATTCGAACAACGACACGAGGCCATGAAAGAGCGCCAACTGCCAGAGGGTGGGCTAGCGCTGACTGATAGACCGCAAGACCAATCATAATCCGACTAACGACACGTTTGGCCAATCAGCATCGGACAGGCCGCCTTACTGTCCAATCAGCATCCGGCTAACAGAGACGCGCGTGAACAAAAGAGCGTCAATCAGGAGGAGAAAGTGAGGACTGCAGATCAGAGCTGAAAATGTGTTGCTGGAAAAGCGCAGCAGGTCAGGCAGGAGACTCGACGATTCGGGCGTAAGCCCTTCTTCAGGAAGAGCGTCAATCACCCTTGACCACTCACCGGTCACTGTTTGGCCGGAGCAGACCAGTTGAAACCTTGCTTTGGGAATTTGTGTTGCAGACGTTTCGTCCCCTGTCTAGGTGACATCCTCAGTGTTTGGGAGCCTCCTGTGATCTTTCCTCTGGCATTTATAGTGGCCTGTCTCTGCCGCTTCCGGTTGTCAGTTCCAGCTGTCCACTGAAGTGGCCGGTATATTGGGTCCAGGTCGATGTGTTTGTTGATAGAATCTGTGGATGAGTGCCATGCCTCTAGGAATTCCCTGGCTGTTCTCTGTTTGGCTTGTCCTATAATAGTAGTGTTGTCCCAGTTGAACTCATGTTGCTTGTCATCTGTGTGTGTGGCTACTAAGGATAGCTGGTCGTGTCGTTTCGTAGCTAGTTGGTGTTCATGGATACGGATCATTAGCTGTCTTCCTGTTTGTCCTATGTAGTGTTTGGTGCAGTCCTTGCATGGGATTTTGTACACTACGTTGGTTTTGCTCATGCTGGGTATTGGGTCCTTTGTCCTGGTGAGTTGTTGTCTGAGAGTGGCTGTTGGTTTGTGTGCTGTTATGAGTCCTAGTGGTCGTAGTAGTCTGGCTGTCAGTTCAGAAATGTTCTTGATGTATGGTAACGTGGCTAGTCCCTTGGGTTGAGAGGCATGGCACTCATCCACAGATTCTATCAACAAACACATCGACCTGGACCCAATATATCGGCCACTGCAGCAGACAGCTGGAACTGACAACTGGAAGCAGCAGAGACAAACCACTATAAATGCTGGAGGAAATATCACAGAAGCGTTTCACAGGAGGCTCCCAAGCACTGAGGATGTCACCTAGACAGGGGATGAAACGTCTGCAACACAAATTCCCAGCTCGGTGAACAGAACCACAACAACGAGCACCCGAGCTACAAATCTTCTCACAAACTTTAAAGGAGAATATTGTGGAGAAGAATGAGATACAAGATATTAGGCTGGAAAGGATCGAGGTTAATTACGAAGAGGTGTTGTCTACTTTCACTCCTTCTAGAATTGACAAGTCCCAGAGCCGGATGGGATTTATCCGAGGATTCTCTGGGAAGCTCTGGGATTCATTATGAGATATGAAGCAGAACTGTTTAATGATAATTCTGCATCGCTAATTTACAATAGCAATATAATCCATGCCACTTTGCCTATACTCTTGGGTTATTAAGTAGTGAATAACATGAGTTTCCAACAATTATTATCTGTAATGCCCAACCATCTGCCTTTGACTGTTAACAGTGTCACCATTAAATTTTCAGGATATGATGTCACTGATCAGAAGCCAAACTACACTGTCCATATTTTTAAAAATGACTACAAGAGGTGGACATAAATATGCTCAAAGGGCCAAATGGCCTATTCCTGCTCCTATTTTCAAAATTTCAGTCAATATTTTGAATGGGTGAGATGAAGTGAGGTGGGAGGAAGTTTGTGTGGGCCTTAAACTCAGACATAGACCTATTCAGGCAAATGGCCTATTTCAGTGTAGTAGGTTCTGTGCACCACTGTACAATGAGCGGCTCACCTCTGATCTTTCAAAGCCTCTCTACCATCTATAAAACATGACAGAGATCCAAAGAAGTACATGTCTGGATGAGTGCAGCTGTAGTTATACTTGAGACTATCCAGGGAACTGCTTTCCTTAAACAGTTGCTCTGTAACACAAGATTCAAAATCTATTCCTTTCACAATATACTGTGGCTACAGTTGTATCTTTTAAATTCATATGTGTTGCATCACCAAATGCACACGGCAACTTATTAAATGAAAACAGAAATTGCTCAACAGGTGTGGCAGCATCTGTGGAGATAAATTAGAGTTAACATTTTAGGTTGAGTAACCCTTCCTTAGCAACTTAAGTTTAGTTTGGAATGTGTTGCCAGCAGAGGTGGGGAGTGGAGAGATGCAGATCCTTAGGAATTGAGCGATAGGTTTAGACAGTGGATTTGGATCGGCACAGGCTTGGAGGGCCGAAGGGCATGTTCCTGGGCTGTAAATTTTCTTTCATCTCCTCTTTGTGATTTTATAATGAGCACGGTGGCTCAGTGGTTAGCACTGCTACCTCACAGCACCTGGGCCCCAGGTTCAATTCCTGCCTCGGGTGACTGTCTGTGTGGAGTTTGCACATTCTCCCCATGTCTATGTGGGTTTCCTCCCATGATCCAAAGGTGTGCAGGTCAGGTGAATTGGCCATGCTAAATTGCCCATAGTGTTAGGTGCATTAGTCGGGGGTAAATATAGGGAATGGGTCTGGGTGGGTTACTCTTCAGAAGGTCGGTGTAGACTTGTTGGGTCAAAGGGCCTGTTTCCATACTGTAGGGAATCTAATCTAAATCCCTATAAGGTCACCCCTCAGCCTCCTATGCTTCAGGGATAAGAGTCCCAGTCTTTCCTAGTCTCTCCTTATAACTCAAACCCTCCAGTTTCAGTAACATTCTTGTAAACCTTTTTTGCACCCTTTCCAGTATAACAACATACTTCCTATAGCACAGCGACCGGAAATCTACGCAATACTCCAAATGTGGCCTTACCAATGTCTTGTACAGTTGTAACTTGATGTCACAGCTCTTATACTAAATGATCTTACTGATGAGAGCAGGTTTATTTTTCCGTACTTTATCTTTTAACTGTGTCTTTCTATGAGTGATTTGAATCAAAGAATTTTAGGTTAAAATCATAGATGTTGATTAGATTACCATGTTGTTAAACTTTGCTCTGTTAAAGCTATTGTATTAATAATAATTCTTGCTGTAAAATGGTGTCTGGAATTGGTGTCTCTCCATGTCAGAATACTCTATACTGTAATTTGAAGCTCCAGCATAACAGTCAGCCACTCTGTCAGCTCCTGTGAAAAAGTATGTAAATTAATTGTGAGGTTAGGGTGCCAGATGTGTGGGGGTAGTGTACCAGGTAAGTAGGGTGCCTAGTGGGTAGGGTGCCAGGACACAAGTTGGCAAAGAGGCCAGGTAAGCAAATGAGTTTTTAGGGTAGGTTGTGGTGGATGGGGGAATATTGGGTGTGGCAGGGGAAAGCTGGAACCGTTGGGGGCTGGGTGGTGGCAGAAAGTGGTTTTCTGGTCCAGAGCTGAGAGGCTGTTGTGTCCAGCAGAGGGGAATGAGGGATTTAGCGGGTGGCTCTCTGATCCAGTGAAGGAGGACTTCCATCAGCTGTGGAAGTTGGGGAGGAGAGGGGAGAGATTTTGGGTTTGGAAGTGAGGGAACGAGTTATCATAAATTGAGTTAACATATTAACAAAAACATTAAATAAATCATTGGAAAAAACAGTGAAGTGCAACAACTGGACTGGAAGAAGATTGAGACACATTGGTGAAAAATGGCCCCCAGAGGCCCTGAAGGCCAATTACATCAATTTAGCTGAAAAGGACTGAGTTAGGAATGGTTGGTATCAGTGCTTGAAAATAGGTAACCATTAAATGTTACATTTTTGCATAGTAAACTTAGTTATGGGACACAGCAGAAGAAGGCAGTATACCTCAAAACCTTAAACTTGGAATACCACTAGAAAATAGTTTGGAGAAACAGCAAATCCTAGCCAAGGTATCCTAGTGCAGCTACCACGCTGGCATCCATCCAAACTATGGAGAAAATTGCCAAGATACGTCCTGACCAAAAAGTGCAGGAAAACACAATCTAACCAATTGCTGCCGCATTAACCTATTCTCAATCTTCAGCAAAGTGATGGTGTCATCAACAATGCTTGCACAGCCATTATACATTCACTGATGCTCAGTCTGGGCTTTGCCAGAGCTTTGCAGCTCATGATACCATTCCAGCCTTGGTTCAATTATGGACAAAAGAGCTGAACTCAAAAGAGATGAGGTGAGAGTAACTGCCCTTGATATCAAGGGCTACATTTAACCAAATAAAATATCAAGCACCCCAAGCAAGATTGGAATTAGCAGAAATCAGGGGGTATAATTATTAACGTATAATTATTAAGGTTTTTGTATCATAGATTAACATATGATAGTCAATACATCATATAAGCATGAAAGTCTTTTTTTAAAGTACTTTGTAAAAATGTTATCTTACATAGGTGTCAACCAAATTCATTGAAGTTCCCTTTCCCTCCATCCTTGCCCCACATGGATTTTACTGACACACACCCCTTACTCTTAACGAGCTGAAACTCAGGCTCCACTGCTTCTACCAAGGGAATAAGTTATAGAATCATACAGCATAAAAACTGGCTGTCGGCGCCCCACCCACCCATATCTGTACCAATCAACAAACACCAAACTACACTAATCCCATTTACCTGCACTTGTTCCATAGCCTAGTACAGCCTGGCATTTTAAGTGCTCATCCTGATGCTTCTTAAATTTTGCAAGAGTAATTGCCTCCACCACACTCTCAGGCAGCATATTCATAATAGTATCACTCTTTAGGTGAATTTTTTTTCTGAGATCTCCTCTAAGCTACTGACTTCTCACCTTAAACTTATGCACTCTCATCCTGGACAAATCGTGTTGTATCAAAGCCTGTTCCTGAACATGCACCAGTTTTACTGTAGTTTTGCATGAAGTTGTGTTTGCATTTGATTCAATTAAGAAGTCAAAAACAAAAATTGTACCAGTCTGAATCATTAGTGCTGGAAGAAGTTATCAAATTAATTTTAGGATACTAATTAATCTAAACAAGGTTGTTCTGTGTCTGTTTCCTAAATGTGCTAATGAATAACACTTTTGCAATGACTGTAGCACATTGAGAATCAAGCACATATTGCATTAAAAAAGATTCTTGTACATGTGATTTTCCTTTTTTGCAATGTTCTAGAATTGATGAAGGGGTCATAGGATTGTTAAATCTGCTGATGTTAGAAAGCTAGATGGCAAAGTAGGTTGTGAAGCAGACATAGAAAGATTTGAAAGGGATATAGATGGATTTAATTGGGTGGCCAGAAATTTGGCAGATGAAGTATAAACTGGG
Organism: Chiloscyllium punctatum; assembly: GCF_047496795.1. Lineage (NCBI taxonomy): Eukaryota > Metazoa > Chordata > Chondrichthyes > Orectolobiformes > Hemiscylliidae > Chiloscyllium > Chiloscyllium punctatum. The sequence continues at coordinate 101,420,882 of NC_092756.1, read as the reverse complement.
AAATGAGAACTTATCCACTTTGTCAGGGAAAATAGCAAAGCAGTTTGTTATTGTATGCAGAGACATTACAGAACGCTGCAGGAGAATCTAGATGTCCTGTTATATGAATCACAAAAACATTAGAATGCAGGTACAGCCAGTTATCAGGAAGGCAAATGGAACATTGAATTTATTACAAGGGAATTAAGTGCTGTTTTTAAAAGTAGGGAAGGAATTCCAACATGGTGGCAATCTAAGGGGTCTACTTTGATGAGCTTGTCATCTCAGTTCAGGCAAAGTAGCATCATGGCCTCCCTACTATGGGATATAGGAAAAGTAGTGTTAGTTCTGCAATTCTAATTACTTATTCAAAGTAAATGAACTCACACCAGTGTGTAATTGTTTTAGCCAAGAGCTGAGTCAACAAGAATGGAAACTATGTGGAGGAAATACATAATTGTTTTTGTATTAGCTAAAATTGTATGCAAGAATGAAATGTGACTGCAAAACAATGGTAGATATTACAGGCGAATAGCTAAGATGCTGTGAGGGGAGGAAGTTAAGCTAGATATGCCTGTACAAACAGTAGGTATAAACATCTGTTTCCCACTTTTACAGAAACACAGGAACAAACCCCAATTAAAAGGGTCATAAGGATCAGTATGGTAGGGGAAGGTACAGATGGAGGGAGTAGATAATGGTGAAGAAAGAATATGCCTAACAATGACCCACAGCGGGATGAGGTCAAACAGCCTTGTGAGGCCAGAAATAAGCATTTTGTCACAGACAAGGCCGGATAAGGCAAGAGATAAACAGGAGTAATGGGTGCCGGTCTTAGGGAAGTGGAAGATGTAAACGGGAGGAGCAATGAAAAAAAAAGAAACCAAATTATATAAATATCGTGTATTAATTGAATTTGGTGTGTGTGTGTGTCCCTTGCCTTGTAGACACTGGACATCACGCCCTCTTGCAAGAGTAAAATAAAGGACACTACTGATTCAGATTTTGTCTCGGACTGCAATTATTGAAGTGTGTGAGCTTTGTTTCTCACACTACTTAAGTCGTTTCTACGATAATTTGATCTTTAAAAAGATTTTGAACTTGCATATTGTATGCAATTTCTCCTATAAAGTTTGTTTTATTAAAGAAACCTGACTAAAGCTAAATGCTCCGGCATGTCCCAACACAGGGGACACTCATCTGAGAAGTCAGACACCTTCACAGCCGCAGCTGCAGCTCCCTCCAGTAGTTCCTAGTCATTCTCTTACTAGGCCCTGGCTGCGGAGTTTGCAAAGCAGCGAGAGATGATCAAGACGTCAGTCAAAGAGGAGTCCTGCACCAGACTGGACCTGATCTCAGCCATGCTCCAGAAACATGAGGAACAGCTAGAAGGCCCAAGATGAAGAACTGAAGAAGTTGAAAGGAGGACCACAGTTTCGGAAACCGAGATTGATTCTGCAAAGGAAAGAATTCAAATGCTGGAGAAGCAGGTACTTACCTTACAGGAGCAGGTCGACAACCTTGACAACAAAGACAGAAGGAAGAATGGGGCTGCGGGAGGGGGAAAAGGTGACCAGCCAGCGAGCTTCTTCAAAAGCTGGCTGCCTCAATTCCTGGACCTGGAGACTGCGTTTGACCAGGTGAAAGTTGAAAGGGCCCATCGAGTTGCTTTGTGCAGGCCTGGATCGGAACAGCACCCTCGCGTGGTCTGAGTGCAACTCCACAGCTATAGAGATATTGTTTAAAGTTATGGGTGCCTCCAGAATAAAGGGAAAAGATACAGAGGCCTTAATCTACCAAGGTTCTAAGATTATGTTCTTTCAGGACTTCTCTGCAGCTGTAATCCAGAAAAGGAAGACCTTTGATGAAGCCAAGAGAAGACTGAGAGACCTTGGCATCCAGTATTCCCTAAGGTACCTGGCGGTGTTTCGCTTTATGTATAATGGGTCTACGCCTTCTTTTGACTCCCCAGGAAAAAGTGAAAAACCTTTTGGACACAATAAAACAGATCAGTTAACTGAAAGGAGTGGACAATAGTGTTTCTATTTTCCTTTTCCTCTCTTCCTTGTTTTTTTGCGAGGGGCTTACTGAACCCTTTTTTTGATATTAATGAGTGATAATGTATATTTGGGGATGTGTAGAGTGTTTACTTTTAATTTCCTTGTTAAGATAATTTTCTTTCTCTCCTTTTTCCTGGCCTGAGTCTGGGATGAGCTCAAGCTGGAAGGAGGTATGAGGGTGTTTTTGAGATATGGAAGTGCTCCCTGTGGGCAGGAGTGGGGGGGGCGGTATAGTGCCCTTTGTTAAGTGTTTTGTATTTGGTTTAATTTGGTGGGTGTTTTGTAGATGTAGTTATTAGGATGTTAAATGTAGTAGTTTTAGTTTATGTATATTTTAGGTTTTGTGAATTTCTTTTGTCTATGCTCAGCAGCTGATAAGTCAGATTCTTATGGTGTACATGGAATATCAGAGGAATCCATTCACCAATTAAAAGGAAAAAAGTGCTTTCCAGTCTCCAAAAGGAGAGGGTGGACATTGCCCTTTTGCAGGAGACTCATCTCAATGATAAAGAACACTTGAAATTGCAGCAGGGCGGGTTCGATTGGGTATATTTCTCTTCCTTTAATACTAGGAGCAGGGGCGTGGCCATACTCATCAGCAAGATTCTTCCATTTAAGTTGCTAGAACAGATTAAAGAGGAGTATGAGTGGTTTGTCATTCTTTAGGTATCAACACATGGAGAAGAGTATGGTATCCTGAATGTGTATTGTCCCCCAACGCAAGGCCAATTTTGCCCAGTTGCTTGACAGGATTAAACAAGATTTTCAGCAATGGGAAGTGCTTTCAATATCCTGGTTAGGCTGGACATCTCTTATCAAAATGAAAGTACTCCCCTGTTTGCTCTATCCTATACAAATGCTTCCTTTTGATTTTAGATTAGATTAGATTAGATTACTTACAGTGTGGAAACAGGCCCTTCGGCCCAACAAGTCCACACCACCCCGCCAAAGCGCAATCCACCCATACCCATACATTTACTCCTTACCAACACTACGGGCAGTTTAGCATGGCCAATTCACCTGACCTGCACATCTTTGGACTGTGAGAGGAAACTAGAGCACCCGGAGGAAACCCACACAGACACGGGGAGAATGTGCAAACTCCACACAGTCAGCCGCCTGAGGCGGGAATTGAACCCAGGTCTCTGGCACTGTGAGGCAGCAGTGCTAACCACTGTGCCACCGTGCCGCCCATTTCCCAGGGCAAATATTCCAGAGACTTAATGGATGAGGCACTATTGGTGGCCTCTTATCAAGTTGTCTAAACTATAGTTGTCTCATGGGTTGGGGGGAGTGGATTTCTTGGATATTGGAAGATACCAATTAAGTTCTCCTCTCTTGTTTGTTAGTAATTGGGCCTGTAAAGACCCAGCATCAATGTGGCTAGATAATGAGGCTTCCCAGGCAAAATGTTTAGATAAAACGAAGCTGTTCATGGAATATTACCGTAATCCGATTGTTATTAATACTGTTAAGGCATGGAGGATCATGTGGCAGAGGGAGGCTAATATGTCCAAAACATCATTTCTCATCCCTATAAGTGGATATGTCGGGTTTTCAACCAGGTGATGGACTCTGGATCTAAGCTCTGGGCAGCTAGGGGAATCTCCTGTTTGGGCGATTTATTTGAAGGTGAAATAATGATGTCCTTTGACCAAATAATTCATAAATATGGTTGAGTTAGCAAAGACCTTTACCGCTTTTTTCAGGTCAGGGATTTTATTCAGAAAGGGACCACACTCTTGACCAACCCCTGCAGATTATTATGGAGAAGAGGGCACTTTATGCTAAAATTCTCTCTCTCTTCGTACGCTTTATTATACGCTGAGGGGTGATCCTTCAGAAGACATTGAGCAGCTTTGCAGGATTTGGGAGAGGGAATTAGGTGTTGAGATTCCTATGGAGACATAAGAGTACATTTGCAAAAATGCAAGGATGATCTTGATTTGTAATAGGACCCATGCTACGCAGCTAAAGATTTTGCATAGGGTCCATCTGGCCCCAGACTGTCTGTTAAAGTTTAAGGGGGAGCATCCCCCTTTTGTCCTAAGTGTAAGATAAATATCAGTACTCTCACTCATTGTTTATGGTCTTACCACAGACTCAGTATGTGTTGGTGTTCTGTGGCAGGGGTTATAGAGAGGGTCTTGAGAGCCAAGGTTAAGATGGACCCTATCTCTTTCCTCCTGGGCATACCCAATATACCCTCTTCGGATGCTCATGGGAAAAAAAACTTTTAATGTCCTCAATTTCTGCACCAGGAAAAACATTTTAATGTGTTGGGTTTCTGAAACACCTCTGGGTCTGTTGGGTTGGCATAGGCTTATTATGGAACATATCCCTCTGGACGTTTTCACAAATATGGTGCACTGAAAAGCATAAACTTCTTATAGGATATGGCAACTCTTCTGGACTACTTGGATGCAGATTTATCTGCCATTTTAACTTGGGCTTTCATGTAGCCATGTCACTCTGATTTAGTATACTTAACATCCTTGAAGGAAGAGTTCCAAATATTTTGTGTGCAATACTTAGTGCTGTCTGAGGTTGAGAGCTAATGTTTTGTTGTGCTGAGCTGTTTTGCTTGTTTATTTATTCATTAACTACCTTTATTGATTTGTCTGTTTTGCACACAGTTGGGTTTTGGTTGTATTGTTGTTGCTGTTGTGGTTCTTTTTCTCTTTTTTTGTAGTTATATGTATGTAGAATAATGTTTGCTGATGTTGTAATTTATTTTCCTTTTTTTATGCTTAATAAAAATATCAATAAAAATAAAATAGGGAAGCTTTGGTACAAAAAACCCAAAGGAACACAAGATGTAACAACCTAGAGTCACCACGCCCCTCTGGAACCTTCCTTCCTCCCCTTTCCTCTGACTCCATCCCCTCTGCAAACTCCACCACCTGATATGTATTTATTATCTCTTCCGACCTACTGTTCTTTGATACTAAACCTTCTGTACTTAGCAAACTCCTTAGGTTTAGCCTCCTACACAGCCATCTCAGTGACTTTGGGGCAGAACATAATGTTAAACTTGCCTTCTGTTGCCTTCACCTCTGTGCCCATTTCAACAGACAAGATTGATCTCCCCAGCATACAGACCCCTTCACCTGTCTCCAACACTCTGTCTCCACTTGGACCCCTCCCTCAAGCCTTTTACCTACACTTGACCTGTTCATCAGAACTACCGATGTGACATTAAATTTTCTGCCCTCCTTACTCATTCAAATCTATCTCCCTCTGAGGTGACTGCACTCCAGACTTTCAGATCTAACCCTGATATTATAATCAAGCTTGCTGACAAGGATGGTACTGTTGTCTGGTGTACTGACCTCTACATTGCAAGGCAAAGCACCTGCTCTCAGACACCTCTTCCTATTTCCCCTGCACCAGAACCCCACCATCAGACACCAGGCTATTGTGTTCACAATGGTCACTAATCTAATTTCATCTGATGTTGTCCACTCACTATGCCCAAGATCATAGCTTCCAAAGCCCGCATAGCCTCCTTCCACCTCCTTCCCAAAATCCACAAACAGACTGCCCAGGTAGATCCATTGTTTCTACCTGTTTCTGCCCGACAGAACTGATCTCTTCCTACCTTGATTTGATTTTTTTTACTCCCCTTGTCCAGTCCTTCCCATTTACGTTTGCGATTCTTCTGATACTTCACATCAGTGTCAGAATTTCCAGTTTGTGGACTCAAGCTGCCTCCTCTTCACCATGAACGTGCTGTCCCTTTACATGTCCAAACCCCCCCCACAACAAGACAATGGTCCCAAGACTCTCAGCTTCTTCCTGGAAAAAATACCTCAATGGTCCCAATCCACTACCACCCTCCTCTACCTGACCAAGCTCATCCTCACCTTGAACACCTTCTCCTTCAACTCTTCTCATTTTCTTCAGGTCAAAAGTATGGCCATGGGTACCTACATGAGCCCCAGTTATGCCTGTCTCCCTGGGTACATGGAACATTCCTTGTTCCAGTCCTACTCCAGCCTTCACCCACAACTCTTTCTCTGGTATATCAATGACATTTTTGGTGCTGTTTCACTCTCGATTTGGAAAAGTTTATCTATTTTGCATTTAATTTCCACCCTGCTTTCACCTTCACCTGGTCCATCTGTGACTCCTCCCTACACTACCTCAACAATTCTGTTTTGTTTTGTAAGGATAGGCTGGCCACCAAGTCCACTATAAACCAACTCCCACAGTTACCTTGACTATACATCCTCACACCCTCCTTCCTATAAAGACTGTATTTTCTTAGGTTCTCCATTTCCATCTCTTGTTCTGATGATGCCAGCTTCTAGATGGGAGCCTCCAAAATGTCCACCTTCTTCCTCAAGGAGGAGAAAGTGAGCTCTGCAGATGCTAGAGATCAGAGTCAAGAGTGTGGTGCTGGAAAAGTACAGCAGAATCGATGTTTCGGGCATAAGCACTTGATTAGGAATGATCATCCCCGATGAAGGGCTTATACCCGAAACATCGATTCCCCCGCTCCTTGGATGTTGCCTGACTTGCTGTGCTTTTCCAGCACCACACTCTAGACACCTTCTTCCTCAAAACAGGGAGTCCCCACCACCATGGTTTACAGGGTCCTCAGCTATGACTAAGCCATCTCACGTACTTCGTCACTCACCCCTTTTCTTCTCTCCCACAACAACAAGAGTCCTCCTGGTCCTCACTTACCACCCCACCAGCATTTTTAGATCAGAGTGGTGCTGGAAAAGCACAGCAGGTTAGGCAGCATCCGAGAAGCAGGAAAAGCGACGTTTCGGGCAAAAGTTCTTCATCAGGAGCAACATCCGAAGGATCATTAGCCGCCATTTCTGCCACCTCTTATGGGATACAACCACCAGACATATATATATATATATATATCCCCATCCCCGCCTTGTCAACCTTCTGCAGGGACTGTTAACTCTGGGACAACTTGGTCCGCTTCTCCTTCACTCCCAACACCTTTCTGCTCACCCATGCAATTACGTAAGGTTTACTTCCTCCCTCCTCACTGTCCAAGGTCCTACGTACACCTTCCAGGTGAAGCAGCGATTTGCCTGCCCTTCACTCAATGTAGTCTACTGTATTTGCTGCTCATTCTGTGATCTCATTGGGGATACAAAGTGTAGGCTAGGCAACCACTTTGCAGAACACTTATGTTCTGTCTGCAAAAATTACCTTAAGCCACTGTACTCCCTAGCCAATATCTCTGTCTCAGGCTTGCTGCAATGTCCCTGTGCAGCTCAATGCAAGCTGGAAGAACAGCATCTCATTTCTCACTTAGGGACTCTGCAGCCTTCAGGGCTCAATAATTTTAGGGCTTGAGCATCTCCTCATGTCCTTACCCCAACCCCACACACTAGGCCTTATCATCACATAGACTGCTACCACAACCAACCCATTTTCAGCTCCCCATTAGCAGCTATTGATTCCCCCAGGTTGTCCTTTACCCATTCCTTTGTCTATCTAAGTGCTTTAAATTATATTAGGTTCCCTGCAGTGTGGAAACAGGTCCTTCAGTCCAACCAGTCCACACCGACCCTCCGAAAAGTAACCCACCCACACCCATTTCACCTCTGCCTAATGCACCTAATACTATGGGCAATTATCATGGCCAATTCACCTGACTTGCATATCTTTGGACTGTCGGAGGAAACCGGAGCACCCGGAGGAAATTCATGCAGACACAGGGAGAATGTGCTAACTCCACACAGACAGTCGCCCGAGGCTGGAATCGAACCTGGGACCCTGGTGCTGTGAGGCAGCAGTGCTAACCACTGAGCCACCATGCCGCCCCTCTGGGCTTCATCCCCACCTATTGCTTATACTTCCCCACCACCAACTGCAGAATGGCATTGATCCAGAGCAACTGAACAATTGGAACCTGGATAAGGAGGTAGCGATAAATGATGTTACCCACCACAATATCAAAGATGCTTGGATTCATCAAATGGAAGAACCAAGATGGGTTCAACAACAAAGACCAAGCCATAGCCAAACTATTATATGATGATTTGGAGATGCCAGTGTTGGACTGGGGTGTACAAAGTTAAAAATCACACAAGACCAGGTTATTGTCTAACAAGTTTATTTGGAAGCACTAGCTTTCGGAGCGCTGCTCCTTCATCAGATGGCTGTCAGCTGATAAAGAGGCAGCGCTCCGAAAGCTAGTGCTTCCAAACAAACCTGTTGGAATATAACCTGGTCTTGTGTGATTTTTAACCATTATAGATGTACACAATGCTCACAGGTCCTTCATTTCTGACACAAAAAAAATCGCCAGCACAAAATGACAGATAGCATCAAAAACACAAGCTAAGAAAGATGAAGAACTAAAGGTGGGAGAATGCAGATGTAGAACTTCAGGAAGCTGCCAAAATCATGATCTGAAAACTCTCCATGAAGCTCTCTGCTCTGTTTATGACTCCAAAATGAATGGTACAACACCTGTCCAGTCAGTAGATGGCAATTAGCTCCTACCTAACAGGAATAAAATTCTCTCTCATAAGCAGACTATTTTAACAATTTCCTGAATCAAGAATGCAACAATTTTATTGAATCATTTCAACTGTTCCACATTCTGTACAAGTTTAACATAAATCCATCATGAGCTGAAATGACCAAGATCGTGAGGTGACTGTCTATGTGTAAGTCTTGGGGAGCCGATAGCATTCCATCTGGAGTGTTCAACTAAGAAGGAGTTCAAATGATCAGCATTATTGACTTCCACTCAAACAGAATAAGGACAAAGATGATACCATAACTTGCCTGTCCAAATGAAATGGAAGCAAGTCCATTAGCAACAACCATTGTGGTATTTCATTTTCCTTCTTTGCAGGAAGAATTCTCATAAAGGTTATTTCAACAGCATTGTCACTCACATTCCATATACCGTGTGCCCAGAATTATAGGATGGTATTTCATGGAAATAACGGTGGCCTTATCCACCAGCCTGTAAACTATCCTGTGCCACCTTCCTGCAGGAAGGCCATTAAATTAAGTCAAGATTAGAGTAATGCTGGAAAAGCACAGCAGGTCAGGCAGCATCCGAGGAGCAGGAAAATCGACATTTCGGGCAAAAGCCCTTCATCAGGAAGCTTGGAATCTGGATGAGGAGGTAGCGATAAATGATGTTACTCAGCACAATATCAAAGATCCTTGGATTCATCAAATGGAAGCACCAAGACGGGTTCAACAACAACAACCAAGCCATAGCCAAACTATTATATGATGATTTGGAGGTGCTGGTGTTGTACTGGGGTGTACAAAGTTAAAAGTCACAGATAACTAGGTTATAGTCTAACAGGTTTATTTAGAAGCACTAGCTTGCTGATGATTTTGCCCAAAATGTCAATTTTCCTCCTCCTCGGATGCTGCCTGACCTGCTGTGCTTTTCCAGCACCACTCTAATCTTCACTCTAATCTCCAACATCTGCAGTACCCACTTCCATCCATTAAGTGGCAATCAGGGTGAAGTTAGGGACGGCCTGCAGAAAAGGAAGATAGCTCTAAGTAGGATTTCCCAGTTTCCAGTGGGAGGACCGTTAAACTAACTGCCTATGAATGAGGGGTATCCTCTGAAAGCATGCATGTGATTTGCTTTTTGGCATCCTACATGGTGAGGACTTGCCCACTGCTGACAGTCGCAGGATGAAGCCCTTAAGTAGGTATTTATTGCCCACACAAACTGCCCCTTTGTGACATATCAAATTCAAAAGAAGTCCTTCCAACAGAATAAGGACGAAACATGGTGTTCATTGCTTTAATCAAATCCCTCAGTATGGTAAACCATGAAGGCCTGCAGACAATAGTGAACAATATCATTGCACTGAAAAGATGGTCAGGGTCATGTGCCAATTTCATGGCAACCAATGGTGCCTCATCAGATGGCATTCCTGGCATCAATGCCACTAAGTAAGATTTTGTCATGGCCCCAGTCCTATTTGCTATCTGCTTTTTGGTCATTCTCTGTTGTTCACTCAAAGCTAAAAATAGAAGAACATATTTTCAAGACAGATGGAATCTTTTCAATTTACAAAGACTGAAGGCATGCACAAAGGTTACAGCATAGCTACAAAGTGGACATTTGTTTTACAGTTATGGTGTTCTCATGGTGCACACTGAAAGTTCCAGGTTGACTGCTTTTCACAAGCTTCAGATAATCTCAGCCTTACAATGAATTGGAAAAAGATAGATAATTCATACTGATTTACTCCTAGCTACAAAGCCCAAGATCTCAATGTCACAATGCTACCTTTGGAGTATACATTGAAACCTGCAGCCCATTCTAAGTGTTAAAGACTTAACAGCAATCTAGGTTTGTTCAATACATCGCATCAGTTGTATGACACTTTGATCTTTTACTATAATTTCTGTGTCCTATGATCCTGCCCCACTAACTACCTGACGAAGTAGCAGTGCTTCAAAAGCTTGTACTTCTGAATAAACCTGTTGGTCTATAACCTGGTGTTATATGATTTTTATCTTTGGAGTATTGTCTGCAACAATACCAAGTGGATGATGAAGTTGCCTACCACCTAGCAAAAAGCAAGCTTAGCATTGACAGGCTTACCCCAGACATTCAAGATTGTCAAAAATAAAAGATCAAAGTCTACCAGGAAATGTCCTGACAAAGACAAACAACTGGTATCACACAAAGTAATTAAACATGTTGCACCTTCACTGCTGAAGATCAGCTGCAAGTAAACTAACCAGATAAAATCACTCAAAAAGAAGCTCTTACAAGGTGCAGCATACCTTGTATCGAAAACTTGCTAAATAGAGCTCATTTTTGCTGTGTCAGCTGTTTGGTTCATATGGAGGATTCTTGCTTACTGTAGTTAATTTTCTGCTGTTGACTGAGCATGGAAATCCATACCATCACATGTCTGCACTCAAGTATAAAGTTAATCCAAGAGCCTTTAAGTTGAATTGTTTTGCATGGGAAACAAACCCCGGACAGATAAAATGAGAGGTCTCTATCATCATCAAGCAATATCAACATTTGAGAAGAATATGAAAAAAAATTCACTGTTTAGGATCTTGGGAAAGATTGGTTTAGAGTAAGATATCATGGAATTTCATTGTAGCAAGGAAATTGAGACGAAGATCCTTTGGCATGCTTCATTGACAGTTAAGCGAAACAAAATAAGGGATATTATAGAGGTAATGGCCATTATAAGAATAGAGAGAAAGATGGAAGATTGTGATGGAGAGACTAAAATTGAGAGACTCTGATAAGCAATTATTCATGTCCATAAGTGCAGAAGAGGTGATTGAGGAGTCTCCCAAAAGTTTTTTTTCTAAATTCCATGGAATATGCGTGTCTCTGACAAGGCCAGAATTTGTTGACCATTCCTAATTGCCTTTGCAAACGTGGTAGAGCCCTACTGTTGAACTGCTGCAGTTCAAATGATAGGAGTACATCCACAGTGTTATTAAGAAGGAAATTATAAATGACATTTGGAGACAATCGAAGAATGTTGACACTTGAGTTCCATGCCTCATCATTAAAAGCTTGGCTGAAATTAAGAAAGGCATTTCCTGCCAGATCTTTCCTACATGCCCAGAGTCCACCCTGTACACATATTAACCTCAAGGCACTTGTGGTGGGGAAGAGATTGGTGTTCATCTCCTTATGGAATGCACTTTTGCAAAGGAGGTCTGGAGAGAGATGCAGTAGTTTTTGCCTCAGTTCATACCAAGCTGCTCTGTGAGACAGGATTAGGCTCAATAAGCTATCCTCAGGGATGCAGAATGAAAAAGCATCAGCTGCAGTGGAGGACCATCAATTCGGTTCTATGGTTGGCACAGAAATTGCTGGTTTTTAAGTGCAAGAAGTTGTCCTCAATTAGTTTTGCAGACGGGAAAATTCAAAGGTCCAGAACTGCATGCTGAGGGACACACTAATTTAGAGCAGTCGCTGAAGATGTGCAATGGAAAAGGTCATTGCATAAGCCTTTTAAACCACAGTACACTGTGACTGGAAACTGTAGAACCCCATCAGATTATGTGACTTGCAAAGAATGTATATTGTATAACAATTTGTTGAAAATATACTAAGGGACATCAGAATATCACGCAGTGCACAGAGGAATATTTCACATAGAGTCATAGAGATGTACAGCATGAAACAAACCTTTCAGTCCAACTTGGCCATACCAACCAGATATCCTAAACTAATCTGGTCCCATTTGCCAGCACTTGGCCCATATCCCTCTAGACCCTTCCTATTCATACACCCATCCAGATGCCTTTGAAATGTTGCAATTGTATCAGCCTCCACCACTCCCTCTGGCAGCTCATTCCATACACACACCACCCTCTGTGTGAAAATGTTGCCTCTTAGGTCCCTTTTAAATTGTTCCCCTCTCACCCTAAACCTATGCCCTCTTGTTCTGGATTCCCCCACCCCTGGGAAAAGAACTTATCTATTTATCCTATCCATGCCCCTCATGATTTTATAAATCTCTGTGGGGTCACCCCTCAGCCTCCGATGCTCCAGGGAAAACAGCCCCAGCCTATTCAGCATCTCCCTATAGCTCAAATCCTCCAACCCTGACAATATCATTGTAAATCTTTTCTGAACCCTTTCAAGTTTCACAACATCCTTCCGATGGGAGGGAGATCAGAATTACGCATAATATTCCAAAAATGGCCTAACTAATGTCGTATACAGCTGCAACATGACCTCCAAACTCTTATACTCAATACTCTGACCAATAAAGGAAAGCATACCAAACGCCTTCTTCACTATCCTATCTACCTCTGACACCACTTTCAAGGAGCTATGAACCTGCACTCCAAGGCCTCTTTGTTCAGCAACACTCCCCAGGACCTTACCACTGTGTATAAGTCCTGCTCTGATTTGCCTTTCCAAATTAAACTCCATCTGCCACGCCTCAGCCCATTGGCCCATCTGATATCAAGATCCCATTGTACTCTGAGGTAACCTTCTTCGCTGTCCATTACACCTTCAATTTTGGTGTCATCTGCAAACTTACGAACCAAACCTCCTATTTTCACATCTAAATCATTTATATAAATGACAAAAAAGCATTTTGGTACACCACTGGTCACAGGCCTCCAATCTGAAAGGCAACCCTGCACCATCAATCTCTGTCTTCTACCAACGAGCCATTTCTATATCCAAATGGCTAGTTCCCCCTGTAATCCATGTGATATAGCCTTGCTAAATAGTCTACCATGAGGAACCTTGTTGAATGCTTTTCTGAAATCTACATAGATCACATCCACCGCTCTGCTCTCATCAATCCTCTTTGTTACTTCAAAAAATTCAATCAAGTTAATGAGACACATATTCCCCACGCACAAAGCCATGTTGACTATCCCTCATCAGTCCTTGCCTTTCCAAGTACATGTAAATCCTGTCCCTCAGGATTCCCTCTAACAACTTGCCTACCACAGATGTCAGGCTTACCTGTAAATAGTTCCATGGCTTTTGCTCACTACATTTCTTAAATAGTGGCATCACATCATGTTAGCCAACCTTCATCTTCCAGCACCTCACCTGTGACTATTGATGCTGCAAATATCTCAGCAATCACTTTCCTACCTTCCCCCAGGGTTCTATGGTACACCTGATAGGGTCCTGGGGATTTATCCACCTTAATGCATTTTAAGACATCTATTACCTTCTCTCCTGTAATATGGACGTTTTTCAAGATATCACCATCTATTTCCCCAGATCCTTTATATACCATGTCCTTCTCCACAGTAAACACTCATGCAAAATACTCATTTAGTATCACCCCCATCTCCTGTGGTTTCACACATAGGCAGAAATGCTGATCTTTGAGGGACCCTATTCTCTCCCTAGTTACCCATTTGCCCTTAATGTATTTAAAAGCCCTTTGGATTCTCCTTAGTCCTATTTGCCAACACTACCTCATGTCCCTTTTTTGCCCTCCTGATTTCCCTCTTAAGTATACTCCTACTGCTTTTATATCCTCTCAGGATTCATTCGATCTCTGCTGTCTACACCTAACATATGCTTCTTTCTTTCTTTGCACTTCCTGAAATTTCCAATCTGAATTGGTATACCTGATGTGGAAGGCAGTTTATAAATATTATAATCTATTCAATCATATTGAATAGAACAATTGTATGGGGGCAAATTAAAGATTATTGCAAATCGCATAAGATTCAAGTTGAAATTTCTTTTGTAATTATACAAAAATTATGAATAAAATATATTTTTGGGAAAAAAACAAATTATTATGCAGTATCAGTTTTATTTAATGTTAAATTTGACTACTGTTTTTGTTTTCAAAAAATAAGCCTAGAAAAACTCCCAAATACTATAGCTGTTTATTATCACACTTGAGAAGCCTTACAGTATTGAATTCACTTAATGTTATGTTACTCGAATCCAAACATTCTTTTCAATGCACTGCTTCTTTCATGTTATTATGAAGCTTGTAAGTTTTAACTTGCAAAACAGATATTCCTAATTAATTTCTTCTCTAACATTTTTGAGTTCCTACATAAAGATGCAGGAACTCACATATCTCTACACTTTATATGCTCCAAACTCCTGCTACTTTATGTTAAACCAGTATTGGTACTGATTCAAAAAAAAATCAGACAAACTTAGTTACTTATGAGAATGAATATAATTTATTTTCATTATATCATCAATTTATTTTCCTCTTTTTTGATATATTTTCTTTTCCCACACAACCAGTTAATGTGGGCAAGCTTCATTTATTTGTTCTTGAGATTTGAGTGAGATGGCAAGGTTCAATCCTCTTTGTCTTTCTCCTTTCTACAACTGAAGCCTTGCTAGACCACAGAGAGGACATTTAGAGTCAACTATGTAGTGAGAAATGAGGTAAAGATGACAGAGTATTAGGGAGCTATAGATGACAACAACACAATGGATTTTGTCATTTTTATCTGATGCTTTTGTAATTTTAGCATTTACTGCATCTATTTCAGATATTCTTATACAAATTCAGATGTTATAATTAATTATGTTCTCCAACTTTACAGCTTCAAAATGTGACTCGATTTAGATATGGTAAATCTTTATGATGTATACTGTAATATTCCTTAACTTTCAATACATTTTAAAAACAAATGTTAGAATCTCTTTTTGTAGTAATGCTCTTTCCAGTCAACTAATCCAATTTTTGTTTGATAAACCTGGCAAAGTAACTTTCTCCAAATGTCACATTTTAAAGATTTCTTTATAAACAATAATATCTCACCTTAAAAATATCTTTATCAATAATATATTTTTAACTTGAAACCAATATTCTGTGTATTTTTTTAGTGATCAAGAAGCATTTTCATCTAAAATCCATAATAGTCTCAATTTGGCAAAGAATATGAACAATCTGGAATTTTCTATACTCTTGTCACTTTCACTTATACATCAATATAAATTGTGGTGTGAATGTGAAAACCTATGAAATAACTGGCTACAAAAGACCTACTCTCCTGTCATCTGCCCTGCATAGTCAAACCCAGATTATGATTAAGTCAAAAAGTTAATGAATGATGCTATAATAGTTATCACAAATAGTAATGTGGGTATAATAGAAAAAATACTAATAAATATAGTGTTATTGCATTATCAAATCCACATTTTGCCTCACCGGATTGTAAATGGTTCTATTTTACACCTAATTTGAGGGATTGTCTCAAAAACAAAATATTTTAGTCATGATTAGCCCAGTTACTTTGTAGTTTAAAATAACCATTCATAATTGTAGTTGGAGGCCAGAGGGAAAAAAAAACATTTGGTCATGATAGCAAAAGAAGCATGATTTTCTTAAAGCAAATTCAGATCCATGTTAGGACTCTTAAACCATTTCTTAATGTCTGCGTGGCCAAAGATTGTATCAATACCTGAAACATTTCCATCTCCCCAAGTTAATCCCGATGCTGAGTCAAACACTTTTGCATGATTTATTTCTCATACTAGAGAGACACTTATAGCTGTACTACAATTTGCAAATTACTTAATGTAAAATATCACATCCAATGCAAGCTGCAGTGTGATACCATTTATTCAGCATAATAATATTACAGATATCTGGCCTTTGGAGTGTGCTCAGCAATATACCCATCATTAAAATATCTCATTGACATGGGAACAAATGTTATCATTCAAAAGTAAATTGGCATCAAAACTGTTTATTTTGTCCCTTGATCTAGCAGCTGTATCACACTTCGACATTCACAAGCTTTGTATAGATGAGTTTTAAAAATTTGTTTCTCTAAAATCATATACTTAAAAAGTGTTCACGTGCCATTTCTTTTTCCAGAGAATATTTTATTTTAACAAATGTTACCTATTATAAAATAACATGGATGGATCTTGTTACTTGGCTATCTTGAATATAAATGAAAAGTAAAAAAAAAAAATCACTCGCTCTAATCCATTCTATAATCCTTAGGCTGTTCTTCTAAGGTTGCTGTCACTGATCCCTCGCCGTTCACTGCTGCCAGTGAAGAGGTTCAATTACCTGTGGACAAGACAATCTATTAACATTCTGAGTTCTAATGAAGAGTTAGCTCTTTTTGTCTCCATAGATACTGTTAGAGCTGCTGAGTGCTTCCAACATAATTTTTTTTTACGAACATATCGGTTTAATTCCAATTTATACTGAGTTCTGTTCCAGCTTGTTAAAACTGTTGCTTATTTACTAAACTGAATACAGGCTTTAATTATGCCCAAGTTAATTTTCACTTTTCAAAACATCCCAGCAATTGAGCCAGTTACATGTGGCCTTTTGTATTGTTCTTTATTTATTCATTCATTGATTGCATAAGGGTGTTACTAGCTAGGCCAGCATTTACTGCCTATCCCTGATTGCCCAGAGGGCAGTTAAGAGTCAACCATATTGCTGTAGGACTGAGTAACAAATAGGTCAAATCAGGTAAGGATGGCAGTTTCCTACCCAAAGGAAATTAGTGAACCAGTTGGGCTTTTTCAACAATCAACAATAGTCATCATTATCGACGTTTCGGGCAAAAGCATTTCGCTGCTCCTTGGATGCTGCCTGAACTGCTGTGCTCTTCCAGCACCACTAATCCAGAATCTGGTTTCCAGCATCTGCAGTCATTATTTTTACCAAATAGTCATCATTAAGTTAATTCAAGATTTATAAAAATTAAATTCAAATTCCACCAACTATTATGGTTGGATTCAAACCCATGTCCCCAGAATATTACCTGCGTCTTTGGATTAACAGTCCAATAATACCACTAGGCCATTGCCTCCCCCTAGTTCTAGTAGCTATTCAGCTGAGTTCAGTGAGTTAGGATTTCATTCATATGCAATTGATGTTTTGGGAAAATTTCAAGAAAATATTTTACTCTTGCTAACTTTGTCTTTATTCACCATGTAGCAGATTTCCCCACCTTTCATACAGCCATGTTAAATGGCTGAGATATGCACTGGAGAAAATGTACACATTCCATGCATTTGTGAGACTAAAATCATTTTCCTCTGCAAGCGTTTGCACAAATTTTTCACACTAAGAAGTGAATATAATAGTGACATGCTTTAGACCATATAATTCCAACACTTGATAATATCTACCAGAACCTTAGATTCTGCCAAGTATTTATAAATCAAATAATGGAATAATAAATGCAAATACTTTTCAATATACTTATTGTCTTGTAGGCAATGCAATTTTTAATCTAATCTCAATAGATTAAAATTCCAAAAAAACAACTAAATAATTATTTTTATGTTTGCAACTATGGAATTTGTAAAATTTCATACATCTTCATTTAAAGAGGAATGAAATTCAAGCAGAGGAGCAGATATTTTTCATAAACTTGGTCAGCTATTATGCCACACCTCTGGAACGGGACATCTTGAACCTGGCTTTCTGGGACACTACCACTATGCCACAGCAGCCTTAAGAATATTAGATGATGTAACTAAGCACTGTTTCAATTGCATCTGACCCCTAATAATTGGCAGATTTTGAAATTGTGAAGTATGGAATATATCTACCTAAACAAACATAAGATCAATGATTTGGCCTGAAAGAAATTCAAACAAAATGGAGGCTTTTCCAGCTGGTGAAAACTTACTGAAAATTTTCCTAAAGCCAAAGATTTCTGTTACCCCAACAAACATGATTACGATTTAGAGGTGCTGGTGTTGGACTGGGGTGTATAATGTTAAAAATCACACAACACATAAGCTTATAATCCACAACCACCTGATGAAGGAACAGCACTCTGAAAGCTAGTGGTTCCAAATAAATCTGTTGGACCATAACCTGGTGTTGTGTGATTTTTAAAATATGAATACTTTGTGTGATATAACCGAGATGGTACAATGTGAAAATTATACATTGCAAAACACAAGAAACACTACGTTTGGAAGTGTATTATAAATTATGCAGTATAACGTGCAATTACATATAGAACATAGAACATAGAAGAATACAGCGCAGTACAGGCCCTTCAGCCCTCGATGTTGCACCGATCAAAGCCCACCTAACCTACACTAACCCACTATCCTCCATATACCTATCCAATGCCCGCTTAAATACCCATAAAGAGGGAGAGTCCACTACTGCTACTGGCAGGGCATTCCATGAACTTACGACTCGCTGAGTGAAGAACCTACCCCTAACATCAGTCCTA
This sequence comes from Chiloscyllium punctatum, assembly GCF_047496795.1. Taxonomy (NCBI): domain Eukaryota; kingdom Metazoa; phylum Chordata; class Chondrichthyes; order Orectolobiformes; family Hemiscylliidae; genus Chiloscyllium; species Chiloscyllium punctatum. The sequence continues at coordinate 101,402,199 of NC_092756.1, read as the reverse complement.
TATCTACCCCCCCTTAATTTAAAGCTATGCCCCCTTGTAATAGCTGACTCCATACGTGGAAAAAGGTTCTCACTGTCAACCCTATCTAACCCCCTAATCATCTTGTACACCTCTATCAAATCACCCCTAAACCTTCTTTTCTCCAATGAAAACAACCCCAAGTGCCTCAGCCTTTCCTCATAGGATTTTCCTACCATACCAGGCAACATCCTGGTAAACTTCCTCTGCACCCGTTCCAGTGCCTCCACATCCTTCCTATAGTATGGCGACCAAAACTGCACACAATATTCCAGATGCGGCCGCACCAGAGTCTTATACAACTGCAGCATGACCTCAGGACTCCGGAACTCAATTCCTCTACCAATAAAAGCCAGTCTGCCATATGCCTTCTTCACTGCACTATTTACCTGGGTGGCAACTTTCAGAGATCTGTGTACATGGACACCAAGATCCCTCTGCTCTTCCACACTACCAAGTAGTCTACCATTAGCCCAGTAATCCATCTTTTTATTACTCTTACCAAAGTGAATCACTTCACACTTAGCTACATTGAACTCCATTTGCCACCTTTCTGCCCAGCTCTGCAGCTTCTCTATATCCCGCTGTAACCTGCCATATCCTTCCTCACTGTCTACAACTCCTCCGACTTTCGTATCATCCGCAAACTTGCTCACCCAACCTTCTAACCCTTCCTCCAGGTCATTTATAAAAATGACAAACAGCAATGGTCCCAAAACAGATCCTTGCGGAACACCGCTAGTGACGGCACTCCAAGATGAACCTTTGCCATCAACTACTACCCTCTGTCTTCTTCCAGAGAGCCAATTCCTAATCCAAACCTCCAACTCACCCTCAATGCCATATCTCTGTATTTTCTGCAGTAGCCTACCATGGGGGACCTTATCAAACGCCTTACTAAAATCCATATATACCACATCTACCGCTTTCCCCTCATCTACCTCCTTAATCACCTTCTCAAAGAATTCAATAAGGTTTGTGAGGCACGACCTGCCCTTCACAAAACCATGCTGACTATCCTTGATCACATCATTCTTATCCAGATGTGCATAAATCCTATCCCTTACAATTCTCTCTAAGACTTTGCCCACAACAGAAGTGAGACTCACTGGCCTATAGTTACTAGGATTATCCCTACTCCCCTTCTTGAACAAGGGAACCACGTTTGCTAGCCTCCAGTCCTCTAGCACTACTCCTGTCGACAAAGAGGACACAAAAATCAAGGCCAATGGCTCTGCAATCTCCTCCCTTGCTTCCCAGAGAATCCTAGGATAAATGCCATCAGGCCCAGGGGACTTATCTATTTTCACCCTTGCCAGAATTTCCAACACCTCTTCTCTACATATCTCAAAGCCATCCATTCTACTTATTCGTGCCTCAGTATTCATATCGACAACAATGTCCTGTTCCTGAGTGAATACTGACGAAAAGTATTCATTCAGCGCCTCCCCAATCTCTTCAGCCTCCACACGCAACTTCCCATTACTATCCTTGATTGGACCTATTCCTTCCCTAGTCATTCGTTTATTCCTAACATACCTATAGAAAGCCTTAGGGTTTTCCCTAATCCTACCAACTAAGGATCTTTCATGTCCCCTCCTTGCTGCTCTTAGCTCTCTCTTCAGGTCCTTCCGGGCTACCTTATAACTCTCAATTGCCCCTATTGAACCTTCACGCCTCATCTTTACAAAGGCCGCCCTCTTCCATTTAACAAGGGATTCCAACTCCTTATTAAACCACGGCTCCCTCACACGACCCTTTCCTCCCTGCCTGATAGGTACGTACTTATCAAGGACACTCAATAGTTGCTCCTTGAACAAGTTCCACATATCAATTACGCTCTTGCCTTGGAATCTACTTTTCCAATCCACACATCCTAAGTCATGCCTCAACGCATCATAATTTCCCTGCCCCCAGCTATAACTCTTGCCCTGTAGTACACACTTATCCCTCTCCATCACTAGAGTAAAAATCACCGAATTGTGGTCACTGTCCCCAAAGTGCTCACCTACCTCTAGTTCTAATACCTGGCCTGGTTCGTTACCCAGAACCAAATCCAGTATGGCCTCACCTCTTGTTGGCTTATCTACATATTGTGTCAGGAAACTCTCCTGCACACATTGCACAAACACTGACCCATCTAACGAACTTGAGCTATAGCTTTCCCAATCAATATCAGGAAAGTTAAAGTCTCCCATAACAATCACCCTATTACTGTCACTCTTCTCCTGAATCATCTTCGCAATCCTTTCTTCAACGATTCTAGGACTATTAGGAGGCCTGTAAAAGACTCCTAACAGGGTGACCTCACCTCTCCTATTCCTAACCTCAACCCAAACTACTTCAGATGGCAAATCTTCGTCCATCTTCCTTTCCACCGCTGTAATTATGTATTTAGGCTGAGGTAGATAGACTCTTGATCATTAGGAGAATCAAGGGTTATGAGGAAAGGCAGGAAAGTGAATGTGAAGAATGTCGGATCAGCTATGATCCTATTGAATCCTGCTGCTTCCTATTTATCATGGTCTATGGTCTTGAATAGCTGGTTGCATTACGATTAGTCTGAACGCCAAAATGAGGGAAAAATTGAAACTTGTAGCCAGCAGGACACCTGCTCAAGGCTCATTCATGTTTTTGTTTCTCACCCAAACACCGTTTCCTTTGGCTCTGTAAAATTAACTCTTCTGTCATTCAATCTTACCCTTCTTCCCAACCTATTTCAGACCTTCCTTTTGACCTTGTCCAACTCAACCATTGCTCAAATCCTATTATACTGTAACTTTCCTCAAAACTGATGAAAGGATATTAATTACCTGTGGCATTCTCTTCATAGATGTGTGAGACCTGCTGAGTATTTCGACTATTTTCTGACAATAGCTAGCAACAATAGGCAACTTAAAACCATCCATTGCCAAGATTACAATTGCCCATCTTATCTCTTTCCTTCAGTTATTTTTGGCAAGAAGAAATAGGCACAAGTATACTAAGATGAAATTTCAAAATTTAGACTTTGTCTATCTCTTCTCCTTTGTATACATTTATTATCAGATCTCTTGTAACGTTGCTCAGTGAGGCTTAGAGGTTATAATGGGGTCAAGGGAGTTACATTGAGTAGCAATAGCAGGGGCATTGATATCTTTGCATTGGAGAACCATAAGAAGTGAACTTCATAGATGTGTGAGACCTGCTCACACATCTATCTTGCAGCAAATAAGAGAGAGGTTTCAATACTCAACTTCTACAATGGATAGGAAGGAACACTGACACAAGATCTGCGATCATTGGCAGAGGGACACTCCAATCCTAAAGAATTGGAGAGGAATACCTTAGAATGCAATGGTATTGGGATGGAGGGTATGAAGGAGGGTGAGGAGAGATCTCAAAGAGATTGCAGGGTCTCAGAGTAGTCAGGAGGGAGATCTCAGAATTAGAACGGAGATGGAACAAGAGGGAAATTGCAGGGTCTAAGAGCTTTCTAAACTGTTCGGAAATTTAAAAACATGAATAATGGTAACTATCAGCACTATGGATAATCTCCAGATTCTTTTCCTGAGAAACTGTTCTCATTCATGTTCCATAAACTACATATATAGTTTACTATTATTGGCTTCTGACTACTACAGAAAAGTACTATTTTCTGATGATAAATTCCTTTGTGTATATAGTCTGTTCTGATATAATGCGATAGTTCCATTCCTGTACAATGCCATGTTATAAGAAAATCACCTAATAGCAGCACCATTAAAACCAATGGGACCAGAATTGCATTATAGTCAATATAGGCAAGGAAAGTTTGTGTTCTACAAAGAATGGTATAAGTTCTTCAATCGCGTTATAGCCAATTCACATTTAAGGAATGTGCATTATAGCTGTGCTACTTAGAGACCACTACTGTTTTTCATTTTTTGGTTTGGAACAGTGAGTTGAAGTTAAGAATTGAAGTCTGAACAGCAGCTTGTTTTAAAAGTGGAGAAAACAAAGACTGATATTTTCTTTTGGGAACTGGCCAGGAAGATAACAGTTTAATTAACAACCTAAGGACATGGTAGACAAATCGGCACCAAATTGTTGCTATGCTCAGGGCTGGCAGCTGGTTGGATGTTAAAAAGAGAGCCAGTTCCAACTGGGTTTCGGTAGGAGGCAGTGTAATTTTTGGAAGTTTTCAGAGACTGCTGCTTTGCTTTCTTCTCACACTAGTTTCTCTCCTGTTATCCAACTAGAAAATTACAATTATTTTATTTTCTCTTTCTAATTTATCCCTTAACTGTGTCTGTCCATCTCTGTGAGAGTGGGGTTATGATCAAAGAAACTTGGGTTTTAGATCATAGATATGAATTTGATAACCTTGTTGTTTATCTGTGTTCTGCTAAAGTTGCATTATTAATAATAAATTGGTAATTTTTGTTTAAAGTATAAATTTGGTGTCCCAGATCTATTCATAAACTCTGGTTAGGAATAATTAGGTACTTTAGACAGTTATTGAATATTTTAATTTCACAGTGTTGTGAATTCAGTGATAGTGAGGCTGATTGGTCTGGCTTACTATTCCTGTGTCATAGCATATTAGGGATATGGGCTTCACTGGCTGGTACAGCATTTATAGCTCTGGTTGCCCTTGAGAAAATGATGAGCTGCCTTCTTAATCTGAAGGACTCCATTTGTTGTGGGTAGATCCACAATAGTGTTGGGGAGGGAGTACTAAGGAATGGTAGTATATTTCCAAGTCAGAAGGGTGAGTGGCATGGAGAGAACTTGCAGGTGCTGGTGTTCCCATATATCTGCTGACCTGGTCCTTCCAAATCAGGAATCCTGATGAAGGGCTTTTGCCCAAAATGTCGATTTCAAAGCTCCTTGAATGGTATTGGAACTGTACTCATCCAGGTAAGTGTGGACTAATCTAGCACACTCCTGACTTGTGCCTTCTAAATGGTGAACAAGGCTTTAGGGAGTCAGGAAGTGAGTTACTCACTGCAGTTTTCCCAACCTCTGACCTTCTCTTATAGCCACCATAATTAAATGGCTAGTCCAATTCAGTTTCTAGTCAATGGTAACCAAGAGGATTTTGACAGTAGAGGATTTAACAAGAGTAATGCGACTGAATGTAAGGGGATATTGATTAGTTAGATTCTGTCGTGTTGAAGATGTTCCTTGCCTGACACTTGTGTGGCTCTAATGTTACTTGCTACTTGTCAATATTTGCACATGGTCAATTGGTGTGAGGAAGCACAGTCAGTTCAGAGAGTTTATACATTGGAAGTTGTAGGGGTAGGGTTTATCAGGGGTCAGAGCTGTGGTGGGGATACTGGGAATGTCAGATTGTGCAAATTGGAGGCAGCAGGCTAGGATGCAGGGAAGATATTAATTGTAAAGGGCATAAATTGAACATATAAACGTGGCAGTTGATAGAACATGGGAAGGCAAAGGGTACTAAGGAGGGGGTGTAATCAAGTGTCACTGCCATCCTGACATCAATGGGGGTCATTGCATATCTAAGTCAGGCATAATTAAGCTGTGTGCCTGGGCCTTGGAGTAATGTAGAGTGATGAGCAGTTAAATAAAAGGGAGTTGGGTGGGAATGTAGTGAAGATCAAATCTGACATGGTTGATAGGAAAGGAGTGTCAATGTTTGGAGGGAGTTGGTGGTCACCTAAACCAAGAGGCTGAGCCTCTAACAGCCCAGTCCATGACACAAAACTTGAGTTTCTCTCCCTTCTCAACAAAAACACAAGTGCGCAGTCAAAATGAAAAATACTTGCAACTACGCCGGAGTGGCTGGAGTAAGTGTATTTTTCCCCTCGGGGAAATGGTGCTACTTTTCTGAAATCACATTGGAGCTGCTTTGTTCCTGATACCCCAATAGATCCATACATAAACGTTGTTGTGTTTCTATGGCCACTGCATTAATGATATCCATACAGATGGGTGAGAAATGCATGCACCTGGAAGCCCAGAACCTGGATAATCCTTCAGGGGGTGTAGAACAGCATCATAATGAGGAGTTTCAACCATGGGGGCCTTGATGACATGGCAAAGACGCAGGAGACCCACAAAATCATTGATCTTTTTCCCATGCTGCTACACATTCTTTCTGAGTCTGGAGACACCACTGAACTAAGCCACTGTCTGTGTTCCAGTCAGCTGTGTTTGGTCCTTTAGACTCCTCTGGTAATCGTCAAGGTGGACGATGACCTTCCATCTTGGGCACTCCATCCACCTCCAAGTTCATATCTGGAAAACAGGCTGATAACTTCCCTCTCTGAAACATCTTGAGTTCCTAAGAGGATAGGGTGTGAGGTAGGTGCTGGCTTGTAGCATCTGAATCGATGTGCAGCTGGGCTTTAGACATGGTTTGTACACTGGAAGATCCCGTCACCAGAGGAAGTTTAACCTCTCCTGTCACAATTGCATAAGAAAGCTGCCAAAGAGGCTGATTGTATACCTAATGAGGTGGGAAGTGGAAGATAGTGTGAAAAACAATACTTAGAGTTATGACAAATACCTGCCATGAAACTAACACCGCTTTGCTTCAGACAGTGGCATAGATTCCAAGATATCTATCTCAAGAATTCTCCACAAGCAGTAAAGATAACTTCTGGTAGGCTTTAAGCTGATAAACTTTGCTGAGAGGAATTGGAAGAAAAGAGAGAGGGGGCAATAGGTTGTTGTTCAGGGTGTAGGTTTGCTCGCTGTGCTGTAGGTTTGATATCCAGACGTTTCATTACCTGGCTAGGTAACATCATCAGTGGCGACCTCCAAGTGAAGCGAAGCTGTTGTCTCCTGCTTTCTATTTATATGTTTGTCCTGGATGGGGTTCCTGGGGTTTGTGGTGATGTCATTTTCTGTTTGTTTTCTGAGGGGTTGATAGATGGTATCTAGATCTATGTGTTTGTTTATGGCGTTGTGGTTGGAGTGCCAGGCCTCTAAGGATTCTCTGGCATGTCTTTGCTTAGCCTGTCCCAGGATAGATGTGTTGTCCCAGTCGAAATGGTGGTTTTTTTCATCCGTGTGTAGGGCTACGAGGGAGAGAGGGTCGTGTCTTTCTATGGCTAGCTGGTGTTCGTGTATCCTGGTGGCTAACTTTCTTCCTGTTTGTCCTACGTAGTGTTTGTGGCAATCCTTGCATGGAATTTTGTAGATGACGTTGGTTTTGTCCATGGGTTGTACTGGGTCTTTTAAGTTTGTTCGTTTTTGTTTGAGAATGTTGGTGGGTCTGTTGTTTTCAGGTAAAGCAAATCTTCTCAGTTCAAACATGCAATAGTCTTATCATATTCTCAAATTGGGCCCTGTGATCTCTCTGAACATTCATCACATTGTACGCTACCACCTTTCCTCATAGATGCAAGATTGCTGCTATGTAACCAGTGCCTTTTGTTTAAAAGTCATGATGCATTAATACAGATTCACATAATCTTTTAAGAAAGTTTGGGATCATATCCCTTCATTATATCTACCAGAAATCTTTTTGTCCTTGTCCCACCTACCCCTGACTCAAAAACTAGTTCATCCCCAATTTTCCCTATTTATGACGAAAAGTACTTGACTTGATGGTTAATTGTTTCACCCCACACCTGCTGCCAAATCTGAGTAGAGTCATAGAGCCATAGAGGTGTATAGCAAGGAAGCAGACCCTTTGGTCCAACTCATCCATGCTGACCAGATATCCCAACCTAATCGAGTCCTATTTTCCAGCGCTTGACCCATATCCCTCTATACCCTTCTTATTCATATACCCATCCAGATGCATTGTAAATAGAGTCATAGAGATGTACAGCATGAAAACAGACCGTTCGGTCCAACCCGTCATGCCGATCAGATATCCCAACCCAATCTAGTCCCACCTGCCAGCACCCAGCCCATATCCCTCCAAACCCTTCCTATTCATATACCCATCCAGATGCCTCTTAAATGTTGCAATTGTACCAGCCTCCACCACATCCTCTGGCAGCTCATTCCATACACATACCACCCTCTGCTTGAAAAAGTTGCCCCTTAGGCCTCTTTTATATCTTTTCCCTCTCATCCTAAACCTATGCCGTCTAGTTCTGGACTCCCCAACCCCAGGGAAAAGACTTTGTCTATTTATCCTATCCATGCCCCTCATAATTTTGTAAACTTCTATAAGGTCACCCCTCAGCCTCCGACGCTCCAGGGAAAACAGCCCCAGCCTGTTCAGCCTCTCCCTGTAGCTCAGATCCACAAACCCTAGCAACATCCTTGTAAATCTTTTCTGAACCCTTTCAAGTTTCACAACATCTTTCCGATAGGAAGGAGACCAGAATTGCATGCAATATGCCAACAGCAGCCTAACCAATGTCCTGTACAGCCACAACATGACCTCCCAACTCCTGTACTCAATATTCTGACCAATAAAGGAAAGCATACCAAACACCTTCTTCACTAGCCTATCTACCTGTGACTCTACTTTCAAGGAGCTATGAGCCTGCACTCCAAGGTCTCTTTGTTCAACAACACTCCCTAGGACCTTATCATTAAATGTATAAGTTCTGCTAAGATTTTCTTTCCCAAAATGCAGCACCTCGCATGTATCTATATTAAATTCCATCTGCCACTTCTCAGCCCATTGGCCCATCTGATCAAGATCCTGTTGTAATCTGAGGTAACCTTCTTTGCTGTCCACTACACCAATTTTGGTGTCATTTGCAAACTACTAAGTATATCACCTACGTTAATATCTAAATCATTTATATAAATGACAAAAAGTAGTGGAGCCAGCACCTTGTGGCTCTCCACTGGTCACAGGCCTCCAGTCTAAAAAACAATCCTCCACCACCACCCCGTCTAGTTCCATGGCTAGTTCTCCCTGTATTCCATGAGATCTACCCTTGCTAACCAGTCTCCCATGGGGAATCTTGTCGAACACCTTACTGAAGTAGTCCATATAGATCACATCCACCGCTCTGCCCTCATCAATCCTCTTTGTTACTTTTTCAAAAAACTCAATCAAGTTTGTGAGACATGATTTCCCACGCACAAAGCCATGTTGACTATCCCTAATCAGTCCTTGCCTTTCCAAATACATGTACATCCTGTCCCTCAGGATTCCCTCCAACAATTTGCCCACCACCGACGTTAGACTCACCCGTCTATAGTTGCCTGGCTTGACTTTACCACCTTTTGAAAATAATGGTACCATATTAGCCAACCTCCAGTTTTCTGGCACCTCACCTGTGACTATCGATGATGCAAATATTTAAGCAAGGTGCCCAGCAATCACTTCCCTAGCTTCCCACAGAGTTCTAGGGTACACCTGATCAGGTCCTGGGGATTTATCCACCTTTTTGTATTTCAAGACATCCAGCATTCCTCCTCTGTACTATGGACATTTTTCAAGATGTCACCATCTATCTTCTCACATTCTATATCTTCCATGTCCTTCTTCACAGTAAACATTGATGCAAAATACTCATTTAGTATCTCCCCCATCTCCTGCGGCTCTGCACAAAGGCTGCCTTGCTGATGTTTGAGAGGCCCTATTTGCTCCTCAGTTACCCTTATGTCCTTAATGTATTTGTAAAAACCCTTTGGATTCTCTTTTGATAGCTATTTGCCAAAGCTATCGCATATCCCCTTTTTGTCCTCCTGATTTCCTTCAAGAATACTCCTAATGACTTAATACTCTTCGAAGGATTCACACAATCTCTTCTGTCTCTCCCTTACAAATGCCTCCTTCTTTTTCTTAACCAAATCCTCAATTTCTCTAGTCATCCAGCATTCCCTACATCTATCAGCCTTTCCTTTCACCCTACCAGGAATATACTGTCTCTGGACTCTCGTTATCTCATCTTTGAAGGTTTCCCATTTTCCAGACAAACCTTTAACTGCAAACATCTATACCCAATCAGCTTTCAAAGCTTCTTGCCTAATACCATCAAAATTAGCCTTCCTCCAATTTAGAACTTCAATGGTTAGATCTGGTCTATCCTTTTCCTTCACTACTTTAAAACTAATAGAATTATGATCATTGGCCCCAGAGTACTCCCCCACTGACACCACAGTCACCTGCCCTGCCTTATTTCCCAAGAGTAGGTTAAGTTTTGCACCTTCTCTAGTCGGTACATCCACATACTGAATCAGAAAACTTTCTTGTACACCCTTTGACAAATTCCTCTCCATCTAAATCCTGAACACTATGTCAGTCTCAGTCTAGGTTTAGAAAGTTAAAATCCCCTACCATAACTACCCTATTATCCTTACAGATAACTGAAATCTCCTTACAAATTTGTTTCTCAATTTCCCATTGACTATTAGGGGATCTATAATAAAATCCCAATAAGGTGACCATCTCTTTCTTATTTCTCAGTTCCACCCAAATAACTTCCCTGGATGTATTTCCAGGAATATCCTCCCTCAGCACAGCTGTAATGCTATCCCTTATCAAAAATGCCACTCCCCTCCTCTCTTGCCTCCCTTTCTATCCTTCCTACAGCATTTGTATCCTGGAATATTAAGCTGCCAGTCCTGTCCATCCCTGAGCAAGACTACTCGGACCCTTTGGCATCATGGTAGCCCACAAACCCACCAACACACTAAAACAGCAGCTAATAAACTTGAAAGACCCTATACAGGCAACAAGCAAAACTAATGTCATTTACAAAATACCTTGCCAAGAATTATAACAAACACTACATTGGACAAACAAACAGAATACTAGCCACCAGGATACATGAATATCAACTAGCCACAAAAAGACATGACCCACTCTCACTCGTATCCTTATATACAGGTAAGGAAGGACACCACTTCGACACATCAATCCTAGGACAAGCCAAACAGAGACATGAACAAGAATTCCTAGAACATGGCATTCCAACCAGAACTCTATCAACAAACACATTGAGTTGGACCCCATTTACCACCCCCTGAGAAAAGGAACAGGAAATGATATCACCATAGGAAATGATATCACTAACCCAAGGCAATTCAACCATATAAATAGAAAGTGGGCTACACCACCAGTGCTTCATCCAGAGGCTCACTGAAGATGTTACCTAGTATGGTGATGAAACATCTGAAAATGAACCTTCCAGCTCAGTGAGCAAACGTACATCCAGATATGAAAGATTGTGCAGGATCAGCATCATTGGTGTTTTGGTCATCGTATCTGAGACAGGGTGTTCTGAGTATGGAGGGAGTGCAACAAAAGTTTACTAGACTGATTTCTTAAATGGCAGGACTGATGTATGTATCAGTTCGGACTATATTCACTGGAGTTAAGAAGAATGAGAGAGAAATCTCAAAAATCTATAAAATTCTAACAGGACTGAACAGGGTAAATGCAGGGAGGAGATTTCTGATGCCCAGAGAGGCCTGAACCAGGGAACATAGCGTAAGGATATAGGTTAGGTCATATTGAACTGAGGAGAGGAGAGATTTCTTCACTCAGAGAATGGTCAGCCTGTGAACTTCTCAACCACAGAAAGTGGTAGAGTATAAAATATTGCATGTTTTGAGAGGAGATAGATATAGTTCTTCGGCTAAAGGGATCAAAGAAAATGGGGCACAAGTGGGAACAGGTTACTGTGTTGGTTCATCAGCCATCACCATATTGAATGGCATAGCAAGCTAGAAGGACTGAATGGCCTCCTCCTGGTCCTCTGCTCTAGGTTTCTATCATTGATGGTAAAGGCTTTTTTGGTCCTGGACATTTTTATATTCCTATTGTGTGATCAGCCTCTTTATTCTTTGCAATGCTTGTGAAATTTTCAATGACCTTTGAAAAGGTGACAACCAACTTTGCATTCGGCGTTGCATGTTTGATTTTGCTAGTGAATTATACAGATAAAATTAAGTTTTAAAATACTTTTTCAGTACATCTCAATATTGGAATATGCTCATTTATTATGATTTCAGATTGATTGGACACTAGGTATCTTCTTTTCCAATCATACCAACAAACATCCATTCATCTCACTCTGAACATGATCATTTGTCCATGCATAAGTCAGCAAGTTACACGTCGATGTCATCAGCAATATAAACTATTAATGGTGTATTTTTCTCCATACCATGTATATCTTATGATGCTGTAAAGAGACTCCTATAGAAATTCCCCAGTCAAATGAGATCCCAACCCAGCAAATTCCATGTTCATTTATCATTGTCTTCTGCTTTTCATTACTAAATGTGTCCAGCTGCCTAATTTGTCATTAATTTATTTTAAATTCTGAGAAACAAATCTTCATCAACATGTCTGAAAATTGAAGGTTTTTGTACAGTATTAGCACTTTATAACTTAGTTAAAACTTGGTGAATCCCTGTAGATTTACAAGATAAAGGTATTTGTAAAAGTCTATTGATTGCTTTCACATTGTCTGATATTAAAGTTAACACTGATCGTGATAGATCCAGATCAGGGAAGCCACTTACATCAGTTCCCAGAATAAAAGAGCTATGTTCTTTTGTCCTCTGACTCCTGACAGAATCTATGTTTTTCACTCTCGCCATCGAACCCAAAGGTTCACTCACAGTGTTTATCACTCTCTGATGAGAAACATAAAACAGGAGTAGGCCACTCAGCCCATCAAGCTTACTCTCTCCCCTTGTTATGATCATAACTGATCAAACATGTCAATGCCTTTCAATGACACTATCCCCATAAGCCTTTATGCCACTGGTAATTAGAAATCTGTCAACCAGTACTTTAAATAAACTCAAAGACTGGGCTTCCACAGTTCTCTAGGGTACAGGATATGAAAGATCACTGCCTTCTAAGTAAAAACAAATTATTTTCATTTCAGTCTGAAATGGCACCTCCTTTATTTTTATATTTTACTCCCTGGAACTAGACTCCTCAACCAGTGGAACTATCTTTTCTGTGTACCCTGTCTATCTCTTTTAATATTTTGTATATCTCAATTAGATCACTTTTCATTCTTTGAAACTCTAGAGAAAACAGGTTCAGTTTGTTCCTGAGCATACAGTGTCTTTGTGTTAGCATTAAAATTAGAGTTGTTACTGCAGTCAAGGTGCAGTACTGAAGTGCAGTAGTGTCCTGTGCGTGGATCAGAAGTGTGCTTTGAAGGTTCATTAGAGGATGACACATATTAGATGCCAATATCCATGGAAATGCGATGCGTGTGGCCAATGTCTATGGAATGTGTCCTGAGATATTGGTGCCAATGTCCAACATGGAGGTTGTTTGGAGCAAGTAGCGAGCTCAGTCCACAACTCTGGTTTCCATATCGGGTCTTCCCAATGTCAGGTTTGTTGAGCAAGTTTGGTAAGGTCCACAACCGAGATATTAATGAATTTGGAACGTGATTACTGATACATTGTCTATCTATACAGTCACTTCCTTCAACATTCTAGAATGTAGACTGTTAGGTCCCAGGCACCTTTTAACTTTCAGCTCCATTAAGTTCTGCAATATAATCATCATACAAATATTAATTTCTTTCAAATCCTGATTCTCTATGGATCTCTAGTTTTTGGAAAGGTATAGTATCTTGTTCAGTGAAAACAAACACAAAGTAATCATCTTACTTGTCTGATTTTTGTTTAGTCCCCATTATAAATTCCCCTGACTCTGCTTTTAACGGACCCACATTTATTATCCAAACATTTCCTTTTTTACATATCTGTATAAGATTTCATAGTCCATTTTTGTGAGGTTGCTTCATATTTATTCCTTCTGATCAGTTTTTTGGTCCTCCTTTACTGGGTTTTAATAAATTCCCAATCCTTAGATTTATTATTATATCTAGCCACTTTATAAGTCTTTTCTTTTAATCTTATCTTAATTTTATAAACCATAATTAACTTACTATTTTTGAGTTTTTGCACCTGGAAAGAATGTATAGTTGCTCTAAGCCATGTAATAGTTCTTTAAAGGCTGTCCATTGCCAATGTACAACCACGCCTTTTAATATATTTTCCCAATCCATCTCAGTCAATTTGTACCTTGTGCTTTCATAATTTCCTTTCATCAAATTTAACACATTTGCTTGAGACTGCATTCAAACATAATGTAAGATTCAGTCATCTTGATTAATGATGTTCTGCTGATATCAATACCAAATTTTCCTGTCATTTTGTTTTATTCATTCTTTGAATCAGAGCATTTGTTGCCATCCTTACATACTTTTAGGAGGGTCATGTCATGGCCCATTGCCTCTTAGAGCTGTCCAGTTTCTGGAGGTGTGTGCACTTCAATGGTTTTGTTTTTCACTCAACCAAATTAAGAAACAGCGATAGAATTCTAAGTCAGAGTGATGCATAGCTTGAAGGTCCAGTGACAGGGCTGGTGTTCCCATGCATCCAATATCATTTCCCTTCTAGTTGGTTAGAGTTCTCCAATTTTGAAGGTGCTGTCAAAGGATACTCAGTGAGTTGTTGCAATGCATCTTGTATATGATACGCACAGCTGCCATTGTGCTCAGGAAGTGGAGAGAGTGAATGTTTAAGGTTGTGGTTGGGATACCATTTCCAAATTGCTATTTTGTCTTGCATTGTCTGGATGACCATAGCCTGGTCATCCAGTGTATCCTCTTTTTCTGATAAACCCTGAATGTGTGTTCCAGATTAACTTTGCCTACACTATTTAATATCTGCATACTCTCATAAAGTTCCCTATCATCTCTTTTAAGAATGGACTGGCATCCCTGGCACTGATGCCATCTGTGAAAATCCATTACGCTCTCACTCAAGCACTGTTAGTCCTGAGCTGCCCTACACAGCTAAAGTTATTTGTCTTGGAGGTCCTGGTGGATAGTGTGATGCACAGCAGAAGTGGTGTCTTCCCAGGACCAGCAGTGGAGGCCATGACATTAAACTCTGCCAACCTGGTCCAATGTTGCTATCCGGAGCAATGCCTGTTCAAGATATTCCCTGTTTTTCCAGAGTAAGGGCTATTATCTTTTCTCCACTACGTCTCAGCAATTGCACCCACCTCCCACCAAGACTCACGCTGTAACATTCTCGCTATCGCATGCAACACTTCCCTCACTCACTGTCATCCCCTTCAAACTCCCACACTACTAACATTGTAGAGCCTCTGTGCTGCGTACTCACTCACTCACTCCTTACTCACCAACATTCCTGCACTTGCACGAGAACTAGCAGCTGTGTGACCCATTGTCATTTCTCTTAATGCCTCAATTTCTTTCATTCCAGGAGAAAACGGCCCATAGTAGGGCAGAAAGAGCTCGGACAGGCGACTGGGTGACATTCAGCTTCTCAGCCTTTGCCAGGAGGCAATCCTAATCCTGATCACCCACCCCAAGCAGCAAACTGATCATGTCCAAGATATTGGCTTGGTATCAGAGGCTGCCCTTGACTTTGTGAACAGGACCCCCTGCCTGAAGGGTATGTCCCTTGACTTGACTGAGGATTGCTGATAACCATGACAAGCTTCCTGGCTTTGAGTCTGTGCGAAATGGCAAGACAGAAGTACCATGACCTTAATGCTGTGGCTAAGGACAAAAAGCACAAAAAGATAAGGCAAATCAGGGATGCTGTGAGCATCCTGGTAGGCTTAAGGTGAGTGATTGCCAAGAAAGCATGCATGAGCTCTGAGATGTAGCCTGGTCCAATCCATGAGCTAAATGCCTTTCTCTACACACATTGTCCTTGCAGAACAATGTCCAATAATAGTAATTGGGACAAACCAAGGTGCAGCATGGCACTGCAGCAGCAGTTCAAGTGGATTGGAGATGTGCCACGATAATGCAGAGAGGCTGACAAATGTCCAATGCCAACATCCATGGTTGTGGGCTGTGTGCCCTGAGATAGAGCTCTGAAGATGGAAAGGGCAAGCTGGAATTGCCAGGTACCTGCTCAGACTTTCATGTCAGGAATTCTTAGTGTCCAATTGCTTTATGGCAGATTGTAAAATAGGAAGTTGCAAATTAATGAGGTGAGATCTGAAGTCAATGAAGTTGACAAAAAGCAACTATCACCATTAATAAGCATCTCACTGCTCCTTAGCAAGGATTTGTCTTGATTCACAGAACTCTATTGAAAAGTGTGACATGTTGCTCCCGACATCAAGGTAGGCCTCGCTGAGCTTCTCACATAATTCTCCAGATTTCTTGTCATAGCCCAGGTTGTTCAGACTCCTAAATGATTCTGCCCATTGTAACCAGCGCAAGACTTTACTTCACAGAAGGAAATAAGACATACATCAGCTCCTACAGGGCACCAGTTAGCTTAGCTGGCTACATGGCTGCAGCATTTGGTTCAGATTAAGGCCATCAGTACAATTCCCATCTGAGGAAAACTTAGAGCCTGCTTTGGATGTAGGTTTGCTCACTGAGCTGGAAGGTTCATTTCCAGACGTTTCGTCACCCTACTAGGTAACATCTTCAGTGGGCCCCAGGCGAAGCACTCCTGAAAATTCCTGCTTTCTATTTATATGTTTGGGTTTCTTTGGATTGTTGATGTCATTTCCTGTGGTGATGTTATTTCCTGTGGTGAAGTCACTTCCTGTTCCTTTTCTCAGGGGGTGGTAGATGGGGTCTAACTCGGTGTGTTTGTTGATAGAATTCTGGTTGGAATGCCATGCTTCTAGGAATTCTTGTGCGTTTCTTTGTTTGGCTTGTCCTAGGATGGATGTGTTGGCCCAGTCGAAATGGTGTCCTTCCTCATCCGTATGTGAGGATACCAGTGAGAAAGGGTCATATCTTTTTGTGGCTAGTTGGTGTTCACGTATCCTGGTGGCTAGTTTTGTCCAATGTAGTGTTTGTTACAGTCCTTTCATAGTATTTTGTAAATGACATTAGTTTTGCTTGTTGTCTGTATAGGGTCTTTCCAGTTCATTAGCTGCTGTTGTAGTGTGTTGGAGGGCTTGTGGATGACCATGATGCCAAGGGGTCTGAGTAGTCTGGCAATCATTTCCCATATATCTTTGATGTAGGGGAGAGTGGCTAGAGTTTCTGGATGCGTTTTGTCTGCATGTTTGGCTTTGTTGCTAAGAAAATCGGCAGACTGTGTTCATTGGGTACCCATTCTTCTTGAATACATGATATAGGAGATTTTCCTCTGCTCTGTGTAGTTCCTCTATGCTGCGGTGTGCGTTGGCTCATTGAAATAATGTTCTAATGCAGCTTCGTTTGTGGGTGTTGGATGATTGCTTATGTAGTTCAATATTTGGTCCGTATGTGTTGTTTTCCTGTAGACACTGGTTTGATGACAAAGGTGTCATTCATGTAGCGGACCCAAAGTTTGGGTTGGATGGTTGGCAGAGCTGTTTGTTCAAACCACTGCATTACTGCCTCTGCTAAGAACCCTGATATCAGCAAACCCATGGGTGTTCCGTTGGTTTGTCTGTAGGTTTTGTTGTTGAAGGTGAAGTGTCTGGTAATCCAACCCAAATCCATCCAGCCCAAACTTTGGGTCTACTATGTGGATGACACCTTTGTCATCACTAAATGAAACAAATTAGAGGAAACCTTCAAGACCATCAATAATACCCTCACTGGCATAAAATTCACTAAAGAGGAGGAAAACAACAACACACTGCCATTCCTAGATGTCACAGTAGAATGAACAGCCAATGGGGAACTTCAAGCCAGTGTCTACAGGAAAACAACACATACAGACCAAATATTGAACTACAGAAGCAATCATCCCGACACCCACAAATGAAGCTGGTCAGAACATTATTTCAACGAGCCAACACACACTGCAGCACAGAGGAATTACACAGAGCAGAGGAAAATCACCTATACCATGTTTTCAAAAAGAATGGGTACCCAATGAACACAGTCCGATTTCTCAGCAACAAACCCAAACGTACAGACAAAACACATCCAGAAACCCTAGTCACTCTCCTCTACATCAAAGACATATGGGAAATGACTGCCAGACTACTCAGACCCCTTGGCATCGTGGTAGCCCACAAACCCTCCAACACACTACAACAGCAGCTAATAAACTTGAAAGACCCTATACAGACAACAAACAAAACTAATGTCATTTACAAAATACCATGGAAGGACTGTAACAAACTGCATTGGACAAAACTAGCCACCAGGATACGTGAACACCAACTAGCCACAAAAAGACATGACCCTTTCTCACTAGTATCCTCACATACGGATGAGGAAGGACACCACTTTGACTGGGCCAACACATCCATCCTAGGACAAGCCAAACAAAGACAAGCATGAGAATTCCTAGAAGTATGGCATTCCAACCAGAACTCTATCAACAAACACATCGAGTTAGACCCCATCTGCCACCCCCTGAAAAAAGGAACAGGAAGAGACTTCACCACAGGAAATAACATCAACAATCCAAAGAAACCCAAACATATAAATAGAAAGCAGGAATTTTCAGCAGTGCTTCGCCTGAGGCCCATTGAAGATGTTACCTAGTAGGGTGACAAAATGTCTAGAAGTGAAACTTCCAGCTCAGTGAGCAAACCTACATCCAAAACCTCAATCTGAGCTACAAACCTTCTCAATACTCATTTAGAGCCTGCCTTCACACCCTGCTTCTGAGAGAGTAACAAACAATACTAAATGATCACTGATGGTAAAACACTGTTTGTGTGATTGGAGGCCAGTGTCCAGTGCTGAGGGATCGGTGCTGAGTCCCTTATTGTTCATGATATATATAAATGATGTAGATGAAGACATAGGGTGGGGTGGAGGTGATGATGAGCAAGTTTGCAGATGACATGAAGGTTGGCCAGGTGGTTGACAGGGAGGAAGAAGGTCTGAGGCTCAGGTTAAATCATCAGCAGATAGTGAACCAGGAATCTTCCTCTGAGCAAAGTACACATGAATGAGTGAAGATTTAGTTGCTCTGACCCTCTACTGCTACTTAATGTCATAATTCTTTCCTTAAATGTCCCATTTTTTTCAATCTGACTTACATGAGGTGTAAAGTTCAAGTAAACTCATCTCTGATTCAGATCCATGAGAATATTTTTTTAAATGCAGCTACCTAAGCAGACTATCAATAAAGTATACCTCTCATTTATATTGGAGAGTGAAAGATTAATATCAATATTTATGGTATAGGTTTACTCTTAATTATTTATGACTTAATGAAATACCATCCTTATAATTCACTCCTGGTCACCTTTCATAATATAAAACAGCAAACAGCTGTAGAGAGAATTGTTGGTTTCAATAAATAGCATTAATTCCTAAAATTAAAGTTGCGATAGAGCAACATTTTCTATCTGTTTCTATCAAAATAAATCCATCATTTTACATTTAAAAGTACTGAAAAAGCATGTTTCAGATAAGATAATGTAATACAGCATATAAGTCACAAAGTTCCAGTTCCAATGCTTCTCCCATATGTAATTAGCTGGACTCAGCTGTACAGCAGATGTTGTGCCAGAGAATTAGACTCATGACAGGTGAAGTAGGTAAATGGAAGATGTGCCTCAAGTGGTTTCAACACTCTCTAACTGCTTCTCTCCACTAAAATGTTATATATGTAAATTCTGATTTTGGTGGTCTTCCCCCAATTCCACACCTCTCCACAGCTTACTGGTCAAGGTCTTAAACAAAGAATAGCTACTTAGTCAAGAAACTACCTCAGCAGGATTCACAGCCTTAAGAAGCGATCAATGGAGGAAAAACAAATATGGACTCTGAAATTTATCAATACTTCATTGTTATACATGGATTCAATGTAACAAACAAAGCAAAATCGGTGCATAAGTTATTTGTATTCTACCCATCCTTGTCATAATGTGTATTATACATAGTTAGAATTTGACAGAATTGAATATTGATTTTTTACTAACTAAGCTCCATTATTCAGACTTGGGCTATAAAACCATAGCCACTATTCATTCTTCTTAGTTTTGTGTTTAGCCACATTCCCAATTTCAAGCTTTCTGATGTGAACTCTTTATTTCTTTCTGGGGACCTTGGAAAATCTGAAGTTCCAGGCTTGGATGGCTTCAGCCCATTAAACACCAATTAAATCCTTCTGATTTATCTGGCTATACCCAATATTTAGTATTAAAGGAATACTGTCATCCTATGTTTTTTACTGAGCTTGTATATGTCAATGTGTAATGTGTAATGAGAATGTTAATGAAACACAATGTAAATGTGTCACTGTTTACATCTTGCTCAAGCTTGGACCCTAAATCCTCCATTATAGCATCTAGCTGCCTCCCAATTGATTCCATCCACATGTTTCTCCTAATTGATTCCATCCACATTTTTTTCATCCACATGTTTCTATTGAAAGTCCATTTTGTATGTTAAATAATCACAAATTAACCACAAAGTGAATTTTATGATATCCCATTCTTTTATCTGGTCAAGTCAATAGATGGAACTTTCCCCTCCTTGGCATGGCAGGACAAATTGTGAGAAAGGTGAAAAAAAAAGTCAGAATGAAAAAAATCAGAATCTCAATGTTGAGAAAATCTTTTCCAATTTTCCCCCCTTAAGCCTTAAATGGTGACATCTTGCTATTGAGTGGCGACTAGTTTAATTCCATGCATTTGCATCTCATTAAAGCCTCAAATCATTTTATTTGCATGCCACTTCCAGTTTACTTCACTTTCCCAAGAAAGCAGATCGTAAAACGTGCAGATATCTGGCAGCTGCACCACACCGAGTGCTTGTCCTTGCTATTGTCCAACTGCTTCCTCAAAACAATGGCCACTATCTTCCTTGACCTTTTATCCACGCAAGTCAACAGCTGCAAATAACCAGCCTCATCATAACACCATGCCTGCCCTTCCACATCATTTCACCTCTTCAGCATTTTACTTTGGAGCTCATGCCCACCCCCACCCCCCCACCCAGCTTCCCCACTAAGGTTTGCATACTTTAGCCAGGTTTCTTTGCATGCAGGGACAGACACTCAAATCATGTATCTGCATAGGAGCATCTAATGGCTCTTAACTTGCTTTCTTAGCATGCAGTCACTTTACACTTACTTGAACACAGTCAGCTTCTGTCTCCAAAGTAAGTCAGTCATTGGCCAACAGCTGAAAATGTTACATTTAACAAGAGTCACTGCTTATTACACATTATAATGGTTTACAAACCCTTCTCTCAGGAAAATCATCATCATCCTCCTCAATAACTTCCCTCTCTGAAAGGATCGTATCTCCAGTAATGTCGTCAGTTTCCTAAAACATAATAAGAAAGCATAGAATAAAACAAGTGTTCTTAGCAAATTCCCACATAATAGGCTTGCCAGTAAAAGTTATTTAATGCTATCAATTTATACGATAGATTATGTGAAGGATTTTGAATTAACATTTAATCCAGATAAATTCAGGTAAGCAAAACCAACAGAATATTTTGTCAGTCTTTAAATTTAATTGCTGAAAATGTGTTGCTGGAAAAGCGCAGCAGGTCAGGCAGCATCCAAGGAGCAGGAGAATCAACATTTCGGGCATGAGCCCTTCTTCAGGAATAACCCCTGAAGAAGGGTTCATGCCCGAAACGTCGATTCTCCTGCTCCTTGGATGCTGCCTGACCTGCTGCGCTTTTCCAGCAACACATTTTCAGCTCTGATCTCCAGCATCTGCAGTCCTCACTTTCTCCTTTAAATTTAATTGATCATGTTAGCAAATGAGTTTATAAATGCAAATTTTTACTACTATGCTGAATTATTTTTGGAACTAGTAGTCAATTTATTCCTCATACAAGTCATCAGATACAGATTGATGCAACTTCCTCTATAACACCCAAAAATTGTTTCAAACTATGCACCAGTCATCTACATTTCCCACATAAGCCTTCCTTGGGTTTTAATGAATAAAACTAGCCTAATAACACTGCAATAAATTTATGAACTGCAAAACACATTACTTTTGTTGCTTATTGTTTGCAAAATGTGGAAACTTTCTTGCTCTTCAATCCAAACTGACAGAATCAGAAATTCAAAATGTTAAAATTTGAGAGCATAGATTTGTATCCAATGAGTTTAAAAATCATTAAATAAACAGCAGCTTACATTTAGAAATCAGTTTCAGAACACAAAGTTCCAAGGCACTTTGCAGGAGCATTATCAAACAAAATGTGACACTAAACTAATGAAGGAGAGTCATCCAGCACGGAAACAGACCTTTCAGTCTAACTTGTTCATGCCGACTAGACATCCTAAATAAATCTAGTCCCATTTCCCAGCTTTAGGCCCATATCCCTCTAAGTCCTTCCTATTCATAAACCCATTCAGATGCTTTTTAAATGTTGGAATTGTACCAGCCTTCACCACTTCCTCTGGAAGCTTATTTCATCACACATCACCTTGTGTGTGAAAAAGTTGCCCTTTAGATTCTTTTTATATCTTACCCCTCTCACCTTAAATCTATACCCTATAGTTTTTGACTCCCTCACCCCAAGGAAAAGAACTTGGCTATTCCCTCATGATTTCATTAACCTCTATAAGGTCACAAGTTACCAAAACTTTGTGAATCATGAATGCTGTAAAAGGAGGAGTGGCATGGAGAAGTTAAAACATGTAATCCTAAAGTTTAGGGGCAAGCCATTGATGCCAGTGGTGCAGTGATTAAATCAAAGATGTGCAAAAGCTCAAAATTTGGCTCAATGTCAAGAAGGCTTGTGGGACTAGATACACTCGTGAGTAAAGAGGGAACTGCAAATAATTATGAGAAATGTAAAATAGCTAAACCAGGATAATGCATCAAAAGAAATTGCCGCAAGTTGGATAGGAGTAGCAATGTTTTATGTAAATTCAAGTTGATGAAGAGTGAATCTAAATAGAGGAAATTACAAAGATATAAGGTGAAAGCTAGCTATGATAAATTAGGGAGCGTTACTTAAAAGGGATGACAGTAGATAGGCAATGGCAAACATTTAAAGAGTGCATAGAGGAAATGCAACAATTGTTTATTCCTGTCTGGCACAAAACTTAAATGGGAAAGGTAGCTCAGCCCTTGGTAACAAAGGAAATTAAGGATAGCAATAGACCCTTGGAAGGGGCATATTAATCAACCAAAAAGAGCAGCTGACCTGAGGATTGGGAGACATTCAGACTTCAACAAAGGAGGACAAAGGAATTGATTAAAGGGGGAAAAATAGAGTATGAGAGAAAGTTTTCATTTTTCAATGTCTCTGCTGACCTCCAGATTCAGCCCCATTACCAGTTCAAATCATACCAGCAAGTAATGTTCAGGAAATATAACTATCAGGCAAAGACCATCTTCATCAAGACAGAAAATAATTACAGCCTTTGACATTCCATGGAATTATCATCACTGCATCCCTCACTATCAATATCCTGGGATTACAGCTGACCAGAAATTAAACTTGACCGCCCATATAAATACTGTGTCCAAATTTATAGGCTATGAATTCTGCAGCGAGTATCCTTGCACCCCAAATAAAATATGTCACAACCCCTTTCTCAGGATAATTCAGGATGGGTATTAAGTGCTGGACTAATCTGCAATACCCACATCCCATGAATGAATTTTAAACAAAAAAAACTCACTCTTCCTGATCCCAAGCCTCCAATTTTGACGGTATTAGGCAAGGACTTTCGAAAGCTGATTGGAGGCAGATGTTCACAGGTAAAGGGACGGCTGGAAAATAGGAAGCCTTCAGAAATGAGATAACAAGAATCCAGAGATAGTATATTCCTGTCGGGGTGAAAGGGAAGGCTGGTAGTTTTAGGGAATGCTGGATGACTAAAGAAATTGAGAGTTTGGTTAAGAAAAAGAAGGAAGCATATGTAAGGTATAGACAGGATAGATCAAGTGAATCCTTAGAAGAGTATAAAGGAAGTAGGAGTATACTTAAGAGGGAAATCAGGAGGGCAAAACGGGGACATGAGATAGTGTTGGCAAATGGAATTAAGGAGAATCCAAAGGGTTTTTACAAATATGTTAAGTGCAAAAGGGTAGCTAGGGAGAGAATAGGGCCCCTCAAAGACCAGCAAGGCGGCCTTTGTGTGGAGCCACAGAAAATGGCGGGGGGGATGCTAAATGAATATCTTGCATCAGTATTTACTGTAGAAAAGGATATGGAAGATATAGACTGTCAGGAAATAGATGGCGACATCTTGCAAAATGCCCAGATTACAGAGGAGGAAGTCCTGGGTATCTTGAAACAGTTAAAGGTGGATAAATCCCCAGGACCTGATCAGGTGTACCAGAGAACTCTGTGATTGCTGGGCCTCTTGCTGAGATATTTGTATCATCGATAGTCACAGGTGAGGTGCCGGAAGACTGGAGGTTGGCAAACGTGGTGCCACTGTTTAAGAAGGGTGGTAAGGACAAGCCAGGGAAATATAGACTGATGAGCCTGATCACAGTGGTGGGCACGTTGTTGAAGGGAATCCTGAGGGACAGGATGTACATGTATTTGGAAAGGCAAGGACTGATTATGGATAATCAACATGGCTTTGTGTGTGGGAAATCATGTCTCACAAACTTGATTGAGATTTTTGAAGAAGTAACAAAGAAGATTGATGAGGGCAGAGCAGTAGATGTGATCTATATGGACTTCAGTAAGGCATTCGACAAGGTTCCCCATGGGAGACTGATTAGCAAGGTTAGATCTCATGGAATACAGGGAGAACTAGCCATTTGGATACAGAACTGGCTCAAAGATAGAAGACAGAGGGTGTTGGTGGAGGGTTGTTTTTCAGACTGGAGGCCTGTGACCAGTGGAGTGCCACAAGGATCGGTGCTGGGTCCACTACTTTTTGTCATTTACATAAATGATTTGGATGTGAGCATAAGGGGTACAGTTAGTAAGTTTGCAGATGACACCAAAATTGGAGGTGTTGTGGACAGTGAAGAGGGTTGCCTCCGATTACAACAGGATCTGGACCAGATGGGCCAATGGGCTGAGAAGTGGCAGATGGAGTTTAATTCAGATAAATGTGAGGTTCTGCATTTTGGGAAAACAAATCTTCACAGGACTTGTGCACTTAATGGTAAGGACCTAGGGAGTGTTTGCTGAACAAAGAGACCTTGGTTCATAGCTCCTTGAAAGTGGAATCGCAGATAGATAGGATAGTGAAGATGATGTTTGGTATGCTTTCTTTTATTGGTCAGAGTATTGAGTACAGGAATTGGGAGGTCTTGTTGCGGCTGTACAGAACATTGGTTAGGCCACTGTTGGGATATTGCATGCAATATCGATCTCCTTCCTATCGGAAAGATGTTGTGAAACTTGAAAGGGTTCAGAAAAGATTTACAAAGATGTTGCCAGGGTTGGAGGATCTGAGCTACAGGGAGAGGCTGAACAGGCTGGGGCTGTTTGCCCTGGAGCATCGGAGGCTGAGGGGTGACCTTATAGAGGTTTACAAAATTATGAGGGGCATGGATAGGATAAATAGGCAAAGTCTTTTCCCTGGGGCGGGGAGTCCAGAACTCGAGGGCATAGGTTTAGGGTGAGGGGGAAAAGATATAAAAGAGACCTAAGGGGCAATTTTTTCACACAGAGGGTGGTACGTGTATGGAATGAGCTGCCAGAGGATGTGGTGGAGGCTGGTACAATTGCAACATTCAAGAGGCATTTGGATGGGTATATGAATAGGAAGGGTTTGGAGGGATATGGACCGGGTGCTGGCAGGTGGGACTAGATTGGGTTGGGATATCTGGTCAGCATGATCAGGTTGGACTGAAGGGTCTGTTTCCATGCTGTACATCTCTATGACTCTATGTCATTTCATGTTCCCTCCCTATTGCCATAGAGTTTAACAAGGAAAATTATTGACCTCTGTCACAACTACTCAATGCCTAATGAGTGCATGCCAATTTTAAACAAACATGAACTAGATATAGCAACATTCCTGTATACCACTAACATTACCTTAAAGGGAGGATGTTAGTTTAAAAAAGTTTTACGTATTGAGTAATCATGCCATGCAAACATTTTACAAGTACAAGCCCAACACACAACTAACTTTATCTCTGTATCTCAGCCAAAGGAAACTGAAAGGAAAAAACTCAAAATTACAGATCCACCTAATTCAGTCACCCCAAACACCATGTTTCCCCCTTTTGCAGCCTGTATAAAATTGTCCTCATCAATTCAAATCACATTGTGGTAAGTCATAACATTGAATTCAATAAGTAATGAGTTTAACATTGTGAACCAGTGAATTTTTATAATCAGGCAATGTTTTTCAGAAAATATATTCTTTACATAATTTGTTTACATCCGATTTTAACTCCATCGTACAAGTAATTGCTACTGGAATGCTCAGCATACTGGGAGCAATAGGCCAATATTATAGAAAAGTGGATCTGTCAGGATGAATTAATATTCTGAAGTTTTTCTTGGTTATATGTGGTGGTCACGGCATGCTGATTGAGAACATGCCTGGAGATGACTAAATTAATTGGTTTGAATTATGATACATCTGAGGAAAGAGTGGCACTGGGCCAAATGATATTTTTCAATTTCACATTTTAAGTTAAGAGTGTTTCAACATTCACATCAGGAGCAAGAATTGGAATAAGAGCACTGGTGCAATTACCTTTCACCCTCTCTGATGTGTTGTGCTATTCACAACTTGGGCCCAAATTCATCAACTTTGAGTCAAAGTTTCTTGAGTAGTCAACACTTACTGTAGATGTAGTTGCTATTAATCGCACTGGCATCCACAAGCTCCCACATAAATTGTGCACAACTCGAGACACCACACATTAGGAAGGCAGTACAGAGGTGATTTACCAGGGAGATAACAGTTATGTGTTGAAATTGGAGAAGTTATTCTCTTTAGAACAGAAAAGTAGGGAGACCTAATAGAGATATTCAAAATCCAAGGTTTTAATTGAAAAAAAAGAGACATGCCGTATAAATTGTTGTTCCCTTTAAAATTGAAGATTCTTGCAATTGTATCCTGATGAGTGAAAAATTAATAGCTTCAATGACATGCTTTCCTGTTTTCAGCAATTCTCAAGTTCTGTACAACCAAGCCACTGTTTGTATTCAAAATTATGAAGGACTTCAGAAAAGCAAATAGAGAGAATTTGTTTCTTCTAGCAAGTAGATAGCTAATCAGATTTAAAACAATTTGTAAAAGGAGTAGAGGGAAAGGAGAATATTTTCACACAGAGCTGTTAAAATAAGGATTGCACTACACGAAAGAATGTTGGAAAAAATTTCACAGGAACTTCAAAAAGTCAATCAGATATGTATTTGGAGAAGACAAAGTTGCAAATCTATAGAGAAAAAGGTAGATATGCAGCTGAATGGCTTTCTTCTGTGCTGTCCAAAATCACGACTATATATATTTTTTTTAAAAAGAGGAAGAAAGACCATCACTTCTTGCTGCTTTGTGTGACCATAGTAACTCTCCCAGAGCTACAAATTTACAAGTAGTTACCAAATTATAAAAACAGGCTATGTGTAAACAAAAGTCATCTAGTATTCTGAATAGTTCTGCAACATGCTTGTATTCACAACCAAACTGGGGAGAGTGCCTGTCCCAGGACCTTCCACAAACTGGAAGATTATGGATTTCCAGTTGCATTTTGACAGGACCTTTGCTGAAAGTAAACTCTTCTCCGTCTTCAAAGCTTTGGAAGCATTTGGGACTTCCAATGTTACTTTTCAGCAATTGTAAGAACACTTTCAATATTAGGCATCAAGAGGACAGCCAGGTATACCAGAAATGTGAAAATGATCAATGCCAGTACTCACTCACTTTGCAGCATAACACTAAGCCTGACACTTTATATTTGCAAACACAGTTACAGCCTTTCAGAAATCCATTCTTCAAGATTTACAAAGAAAAATATCTATCTCATCCACTCAATCCAAGAAGTAGCAATCTGCTTGAGTTTTGAAGAGTAAGAACTGATTTGATTTAAACGTATAGTAGCTTCTCCACAACTAACCTTGTCAAGCCCCCTAAGGATCTTAAATGTTTGAATGTTTCCCTCTCATTCTTCTGAACTTCAATGAATACAGGCCTGACCTATTCAAACTTTCCTCATATTAAAAGTCCCCTCATGCACTGTCTCCAATATGAGCATACATCTTCCCTTAGACAAGGCCAAAAACTGTTCAGTTTTCTAGGTAAGATCTGACTGGTACCTTGTATAGTTTTAGAAAAACTTATCTTTTTCATATGTACTTTTTCATTTTATGTCTATGAAATAAAGGCCAACATTTCGCTTCCCTATTACTTGCTAACTTGTATGCTAGCTTCTGTGATTTTTTTGTAATGCTCAAGGATCCCCAAATTCCTGGGTACTGTAGCTTTCTGCAATCTCATGTAAACAATAGTCAGTTTCCCTATTCTTCTTGCCAAAGTGCATAACCTCAATTTTCCCACATTACGTTCCATCTGCCAAGTTTCTGCCTATTCATTTAACCTGACTGTATCCCTCTGCAGGCTCTGTGTCATCCTCACCACTTGCCTTCATACCTATTTTTAAGTCATCTTCAAACTTGGCAATAGTACATTCGCTCTGAAGTCATATGTAGCAAATAGTTATGGACCCCTGAGCACTGATCCCTGTGGCACTCCAGTGGTTGCAAGTTTCCATCTTGAAAATGCCCTCTTTTTCCCAATTCTATGTCTTTCATTATTTAGTCAATGCTCTATTCATACTAATAATATGCATTCTGGGCTCTAATTTATTAAGTAGCCTTACATGTGATACCTTATTGAATATCTTCTGGAAATCCAAAGCAAAAATCTATTGATTCCCCTTTATCCTGCTTGTTTCCTCTTCAAAAAATTCAACTAAATTTGTCATGCATGATTTCCCCTTCATGAAGCCATGGTGACTCAACTTGGATATATATTTTTGAATGCTCTGCTATTACATACTTTATAATAGAGTGTAACATTTTCTCAATGACAAATGTTAAACTAACTTCCCTATTGTTAACTGTTTTATGTCTCCCTCCCCTTCTGATTAAAGGTGTAACATTGACAGTTTCCCAATTCTCTGGACTTTTCCAGAATCTACTGTTTGATTAGTTATTGTATTTTTTTCTTCGCCTCATTTTGCCTCTTGACTATTTAATATTTTTGGAATGCTAAAGGTATTTTCTACCATGATCACTGATACAAAGTATTTATTCAAGGTCTCTGCCATTTCATTATTCTCCATTATTATTTCCCCAGGTTCACTCTGCTGGTGCTGATATTCACTTTGGCCTCGCTCTTCCTTTTTATAATTTTAAAGAATATCTTAATGATCTTTATATATTATATGTTAGTTTATCCTCAGAGCTTATTTTCTCCCTTTTGTTTTTAGTCACCTTTTCTTGGTTTTTCAAATGTTCCTTGTTCTCTGTCTTACTTCTAATCTTTTCCAATTATATGTTTATTCTTTCAATTTGAGATTATATTTAACTTTCTTGATTAACCATGGTTGGTTTTTAGAATCCTTTTTCCTCACTGATCTATACCTTTGTTGGAGTGACATACTATTTTCTTAAACATCTACAATTTCTCATCAACTGTCTTTTCTGCTTACTTCTTTTACAAGTTCACTCCAGCCAACTCTGCCCTCATTCCATTTAATTATCTTTATATTAATTTAATCAGTCACTGGACATAGGCATTTCTGGCTAGGCCAGCACTTCGTGCCCATCTCTAGTTGACCTGGTGAAGATTATAATGAACTGTCTTCTTGAACCGCTGCTGTCCACGTGCTATAGGTACACCGACAATGCTCTTAGAGAGGGAATTCCAGGATTTTGACCCAGTGAGAGTGAAAGAAAGGCAATACATTTCTAAGTCAAGACTAGAGTGGTGCTAGAAAAATACAGCAGGTCAGGCAGCATTTGAGGAGCAAGAAAATTGACGTTTCAGGCAAAAGCCCTTCATCAGGCTTGACTCTAATCTCCAGCATCTGCAGTACCCATTTCTGCCTAATACATTTCAAAGTCAGGCTGAGAGTGGCTAGGGGGCACCTTGTAGGTGGCAGCATTGCTAAGCATCTGCTGTCATTTCCCTTGCAGAAGTGGTCGAGGGTTTGGAAATGCTGTACAAAGATTTTTATCAAATTTCTGCAGTGCATCTTATAGATAGCACACACTGCTACTACAGAGCATCGATGATGAAATGACTGAATATTTGTGCATGTGGCGCTAATCAAGTGGGCTGCTTTGTCCCGAATTGTGTCAAGTTTCTTGAGTGTTTTTGGAGCTGTACTCATCCAGGCAAGTAGGGAGTATTCCATCACACCCCTGACTTGTGCCTTGTAAGTGGTATACAGGCTCTGGAGAGTCAAGAGGTGAGTTACTTGCTGCAGTATTCCTAGCTTCTGACCTGCTCTTGTAGCCACTGTATTAACATGGTGTGTCCATTTGGGTTTCTGGTCAAAGGTAGCCCAGGGTGTATTTTTAGTGGGGATCCTACTGTCATGCAAATAAAAGTTTTCCCATTCATTTTTGTGCCCAATGTTTTACATTCATTCCTGTTCTACAAGACAAAATCTTAATTTTTTAATTGGCCCTTTGAAGCCAGGTGTACTTTCACAAGCAGAAGGTTACTGCTGATCATAAATCAAACACATTATGAATTTGTGACCCTATTATTAATCTCCCCTATTGCATCAATATGATTCTTGCTTACCTTATCGATTTTTTCATATTTGTGGAAGATTTTGTCTCCAACCAGTTCTTCTTCATTTTCCTCATCGTGGTAATTTAAGGGTAGGCTGTCAAAGTCAACCACCTTCACAAAACCATCGGAGTCACTTTTAGCCTCCTGAAATATTGCACAACATTCCAAAAAAATTAGAAATGAATCACATTTATTACTTGTGATATCAATGCAGATGTATCATCAATAATTAAAAAGACGGTAAAAAGTACTATCAGATCCTTGCAAGCTAAACCCAAACGCAAAGAGGATCTATCTTGTGAAAAATAGAAAACAGCAAAGTTTTAAAAAATAAATAAGCATAATCTTAAATGTTTAATAGGATAAAGTCATTTGATTTCCTCCATTGTGCTTTGGATAGCTTTCCTAGGCTACACAATGAACAGGCATATGGACAAGCTACTCCTGATCACCCAGTCTGGTTTTAGTATTGAGTAGTGTTTGTTCTTTCCCCTTGAGAAAGTCTACACTCAACATCTTTCCTTAGTAACACATATAAGATTGAGATTGAGTAGCATGGAGACTCTCCATTGCATTCAATTGCCTCACATACAATGTCCTGTCACAATTGTTTGTGCATTTGCACAGGGGAATGAAAATCAATTAAAATGAATTTTTGGCTGGTATTTGTGTTTCGCATTCTGTATCCTCAAAACAATAACATTTTAAATAGAGGTATTTAGTGCCATAATGTGCCCGAGGGAAAAGAACCCAGAAATAATCTCTAGGAGAGCAATATACACAAAACTATAAAGGTGACCCCAAGTTTCAAGCTGAACATAACTTTTTTTAAAATTTATTCAGGGGATGTAATGTTCTATGTTTTATATGTGAGCTTTATTGGCAAGACTTATTGCCTGAGCCAAATTGCCCTTCTGAAGATGGTGATGAACTATCTTTTTGAACTGGTGCAATCTTAGTGGTGAGATTACTGAACTACAGCAAATCAAAAGAACTAAATGTCCAAAACTTTATATCTCCTCTTCAGAATCTGTTTGAAGAGAGGAATGAATTATACCCTCCATTTGTAAGGAACAGGATTTCAGTCTATAGTCTCGATGGTGAAATCCCCATAAATGTTAAAGTAGATTATAGTAATTTATTCAATTACTTTGACCTGACATTAGTGACTAATATTGACAAATTTGGGCTGTAAATTCAGGTAGGCAGGTGAGCACATCATACATACATGATAACACCATGGCAACTTGCATTTTTAAAATAGATTATCACTTATTGAAAAACTCTCCAGATATGTCTTACAAGGTGTCTCATTAAGACCAAAGTTAAACTACATTGTAATTACATCTCAGTTTTCTGAGATGCAGATTGCCAATGCAAACTGCTCAAACTTCATAGAATCATACAGTACAAGCAGAAGCAATTTGACCATCATATATGTCAAGGAAAGTTAAATGAAAATGATATTCAATTGTCCCATTCTATTGCTCTCTTTCCTCGTTGTGCTCCAAATTTGTCCACAAATATTTATCCAATTCGCTTTTAATAATTACTATTGAATCTCCTTCCATCACCTTTTCAGATGCCACATAATAATTCATGGCATTTTAAAAATGCTCATCTCCTCTCTGACTATGTTAAGTTACCTTAATGTGTGCTAACTTACTCGCCTATCAGTGGGAATGGATTCTCCTGGCTTACTCATATCAAAACCATTCAGAATGTGAACTATATTAAATCTTACTTTATATTCTCACTGTATGAATACAAGCCCAAATTCTCTTGTCTCTCTCTGATTAACTGAAGTCCAACAACGCTACCACCATTCTATTAAATTTCCAGATTATTATTTCTACATTCCAAGTTTTGTGTCATCTGCATTCTTTAAAATTATGCCCTGTATACACAATTCCAGACCATACATGTAAAAGGATTGTAGTTCTACTTCCAAATCCTCTGTAGACACCACTCTGTAGTTTCTTCTAACTGATAAATAGCTGTTCAGTACTACTTTCTGCTTTGTCCCTAGCCAGCTCACTCAAGATGTTTATTACACCACTTCAAAATTGAAAAGGCACTTTTATCTAATCCACTGAGCACCTTTCCAGTATTGTTTGTGACAGTAAGTCGACTTTTAAAATTAGACTTTCTGGTTGGGCTGAAGGGCCTATTTCCACACTGTAAGGAAAATCATTGAGCCAGGTATTCTACTGCTCACATAACACTGAGCTTCAATCACCCTCACTGAGATTAGTTTGTTTCTCATAACTATTGATGGGGAACAGTGGCTGATAGTGGTGGTAGGGCAGCCCCAGCTCCTTTGTGATGTCATTAAGAAGCTGCTGTGACACTGGGGCAGCTACTACGAGGTCACGAAATGGATTTTGTCGTCAACAGTTTAGATTTAACTGAAAAATGACCACTTGTGTTGCACTCAAGGTGGTAGGCTTGAGGTAACAAACGATTTCAACAGAGCTGATAACCAACTAGAGGTGCCCTCTCAATGGAAATGATGCCCTCCTTCCCTATATCTGTAAAACAAAACAAAAAAGAATAAGTCAGTAGTATTTAAATTAAATCAAAATATACTTAACATCAAAACAGTGTTACACTAAGAGAATCTAGCAATCCTTGCAAACATTACCTATGACTATCCAAACCAATAACTGTTGTTCCTGGTTTCAAAAGTTTTGTTTAATTTCAAGAAGTTTACTTCCAACATTAGCAGTAGTATTTATATTAAAGAGAGTCAGTCACTCCCTCTTTTAAGTGTTATCTAAGTCACTCTGCTAGATGCTGAACTCTTTCATTGTAATTGTAGTGGTCATTTTACTCCTGAGAGCATTGTTGCTTTCTATTTATGCCCTCAGGGTAGGAAGGATGTAGTTATATACAAAACATGGTATTCCACTGAGTAGATATCACAACCCTAATGCTTCATCTTCGTTACACACCTCATGATTTGGAGATGCCAGTGTTGGACTGGGGTGTACAAAGTTAACAATCACACAACAACAGGTTTATTTGGAAGCACTAGCTTTCAGAATGTAGGTGGTCCCACAACCACCTGACCAAGGAGCAGCACTCTGAAAGCTAGTGCTTCCAAATAAACCTGTTGGACTATAACCTGTTGTTGTGTGATTTTTAACTTTACCCATACCTCACGCCGACAATTCAATATTCTTGAACTTTGCAGTGTTCTGTTTACAATATTCGTAATACATCTATTTCACAAAAACGCAAAGTTGAGAAACCTCCCCAACTCACCTACTTCAGTCCTGTCGTCTTCTCCGTGTTCATCAGGGAAATCTTTACTTCCAGCTGGCCCCTCACTTACCAAGGCTGCAGGAGCGGCTGTGGCGAAGGGCAGGAAGAGAAACAGAGCCAAATACAGCATCATTTCTCGTTCAGCCAAAGAGGTACCCGAGTGTCTGTTTCCTTTAACACTTGGCGTAGTTTTTCTCCTGGTTTGAATGATGCGCCTTGGTCTGGGTTCCAGAATCAGAGGCTGCTGCTGCTCGCTTCCCCTTCCATCCAGAGCAGCCCTTGACGTGACAGAGGAGGGACTCAACAGGTCTCCTAGCAACAACCAGACACACAAATGGAGCAAACAGCAAATCACTTCAAAGGCTCATTGATGGGACTTGCCTACGTCCTGTGACCCGACCTGTCGTCAAATATATTTTGTTTTAGTATATGGAAATATTGGTTGTAGTGTAAAGGTATTATGAGCGAATATTAATCGATGCATTCAGGTGTTGGACATTAGAGAATGGAGACCAAGTGAAAAAAGAACCGCTGATAATTGGACCAGAATTCATGGACGTAATTCAATTCTTTATTTTAAAGTCCTACATTGTGCGTTTGTAATTTTGATAAAACTGGCTGTTGTGAAGTGGAGTTGACACTAAGATTGAGGAGATCAGAAACTGAACTGATGGCACTGCAATTGGTGGCAGCGCGTACCTACAGCACAGCTTTCCACAAGCAGTTCCCATTTATGTGTATAACCGATATATGATGGAAAATAATTATGTCGATGGTATTATTCTTGCAAGGTTCTCGAGGATCTTTAAAGCATTAATTGCAAGATTCAAGGGCATTTATCTCAAAAGTTGACCCAGATGCAAAAATTGTATGAGAGAGACCTGGCCTGCTGGGAGACTCTCCCTTTGTAAGATTGGCTCAAGGTGAGAGTATTATTGAAGGTTTAACTGACATTCTATAAAGTGGTGAAGGAAATATAAAAGTTACATTTCCATTTCATTTTCTGGCATATACTTACATGCTTTAATCCACTTTCTTGATTACTTTAACTTCAATCTGTGGTCTAGGAGTAATATAACCTGTGGTCTAAGAGTAATATAATCTGTGGTCTAGGGTAATACAATTTGTGGTCTAGGTGTAATATAATCTGTGGTCTACTGGAATATAACCTGTGGCCAAGGTGTAATATAATCTGTGTTCCAGGAGTAATACAATCTGTGACCCATTTGTAATATATTCTGTGGTCTAGGTGGAATGTAATCTGTGGTCTAGGAGTCATATAACCTGTGGTCAAGGTGTAATATAATCAGTGGTTAAGGTGTAATATAGTCTGTGGTCTAGGTGTAATATAACCTGTCGTCAAACTGTAATATAATCTGTGGTCAAGGTGTAATATAATCTGTGTTCCAGGAGTAATACAATCTGTGACCCATTTGTAATATATTTTGTGGTCTAGGTGGAATGTAATCTGTGGTCTAGGAGTCATATAACCTGTGGTCAAGGTATAACATAATCTGTGGTTTAGGTGCAATATAATCTGTGGTCTAGGTGTAATATAATGTGTCGTCTCGGTGTAATATAGCCTGTGGTCAAGGTGTAATACAATCTGTGGTCTTGGTGTAATACAATCTGTGGTCTTGGTGTAATACAATCTGTGGTCAAGGTGAAATGTAATCTGGGGTCTAGGATTAATATAACCTATGGTTGAGGAGTAATAAAATCTGTGGTCTAGGTGTAATATAATCTATGGTCTAGGAGTAACACAATCTGTGGTCAAGGTGTAATACAATCTGTGGTCTAGGAGCAATATAATCTGTGGTCTAGGAGTAATATAATCTGTGGTCTAGCTGTAATATGATATGTGGTCGAGGTGTAATATAATCTGTAGTCGAGGTGTAATACAATCTGGGGTCTAGGTGTAATATAACCTATGGTCAAGGTGTAATATAATCTGTGGTCTAGGAGTAATATACTCTGTGGTCTAGGAGTAATATAATCTATGGTCGATGAGTAATACAATCTGTGGTATAGGTGTAATATAATCTGCGGTCTATGTGTAATATAATCTGTGGTCAAGGTGGAATACAATCTGTTGTCTAGGAGTAATATAATCTGTGGTCTAGGAGTAATATAATCTGTTGTCGAGGTGTAATATAATCTGTGGTCGAGGTGTAATATAATCTGTGGTCTAGGTGTAAATTACCTGTGGTCAAGGTGAAATATAATCTGTGGTCTAGGTGTAATACAATCTGTGGTCTAGGTGTAATATAATCTGTGTTCTAGGAGTAATACAATCTGATGTCTAGGTGTAATATAATCTGTGGTCAAGGTGTAATATAATCTGTGGTCGAGCTGTAATGTAATCTGTGCTCCAGGAGTAATATAATCTGTGGTCTAGGAGTAATATAATCTGTGGTCTAGGAGTAATATAATCTGTGGTCTAGGTATAATATAACCTATGGTCTACGAGTAATATAGTCTGTGGTCTAGGAGCAATACAATCTGTGGTCTAGGTATAATAGAATCTGTGGTCTAGGTGTAATATAATCTGTGTTCTACGAGTAATACAATCTGACGTCTAGGTGTAATATAATCTGTGGTCAAGGTGTAATATAATCTGTGGTCTAGCTGTAATATAATCTGTGGTCTAAGAGTAATACAAACTGTGGTATAGGTATAATATAATCTGTGGTCTAGGTGTAATATAAACTATGGTCTAGGAGTAATATAATCTGTGGTCTAGGTATAATATAATCTGTGGTCTAGGTGTAATATAATCTGTGGACTAGGAGTAATATTATCTGTGGTCCAGGAGTAATATAATCTGTGTTCTAGGAGTAATACAATTGGACGTCTATGTGTAATATAACCTGTGGTCAAGGTGTAATATAATCTGTGGTCTAGCTGTAATATATGATGTGGGATATGTGTAATATAATCTGTGGTCTAGGAGTAACACAATCTGTGGTCTATGTGTAACATAATCTGTTGTCTAGCTGTAATATAACCTGTCGTCTAGGAGTAATATAATCCGTGGTCTAGGAGTAATATAATCCGTGGTCTAGGAGTAATATAATCCGTGGTCTAGGAGTAATATAATCCGTGGTCTAGGAGTAATATAATCTGTGGTCTAGGAGTAATACAATCCGTGCTTGATGTGTAATATAATCTGTGGTCTAGCTGTAATATAACCTGTCATCAAGCTGTAATATAAGATGTGGTCTATGTGTAATATAACCTGTCATCTAGGTGTAATATAATCTGTGGTCTAGGTGTAATATAATCTGTGGTCGTGGTGTAATATAATCTGTGTTCGAGCTGTAATACAATTTGTGGTCTAAGTGTAATATAATCTGTGGTCAAGATATAATATAACCTGTGGTCAAGGTGTAAAATAATCTGCGGTCTATGGGAAATATAACCTGTGGTCAAGGTATAATATAACCTGTAGTCAAGGTGTAATATAATCTGTGGTCGAGGTGTAATATAACCTGTGGTCTAGGAGTTATACAATCTGTGGTCTAGGTGTAATATAACCTGTGGTCAAGGTGTAATACAATCTGTGGTCTAGGAGTAATATAACCTGTGGTCTAGGTGTAATATAATCTGTGGTCTAGGTGTAATATAATCTGTGGTCAAGGTGTAATATAATCTGTGGTCAAGGTGTAATACAATCTGTGGTCTAGGAGTAATATAACCTGTGGTCTAGGTGTAATATAACCTGTGGTCTAGGTGTAATATAATCTGTGGTCTAGGTGTAATATAATCTGTGGTCTAGGTGTAATATAACCTGTGGTCAAGGTGTAATATAATCTGTGGTCAAGGTGTAATCTAATCTGTGGTCAAGGTGAAATATAAGGTGCGGTCCAGGAGTAATATAACCTGTTGTCTCGGTGTAATATAACCTGTGGTCTAGGTGTAATACAATCTGTGCTCTATGTGTAATATAACCAGTGGTCAAGGTGTAATATAATCTGTGGTCTCGGAGTAATATAACCTGTGGTCTAGGAGTAATCTAATCTGTGGTCTAACAGTAATATAATCTGTGGTCTAAAAGTAATACAATCTGTGGTATAGGTGTAATATAATCTGTGGTCTAGGAGTAATATACTCTGTGGTCTAGGAGTAATATAACCTGTGGTCAAGGAGTAATATAATCCGTGGTCTAGGAGTAATATAATCCGTGGTCTAGGAGTAATATAATCCGTGGTCTAGGAGTAATATAATCCGTGGTCTAGGAGTAATATAATCCGTGGTCTAGGAGTAATACAATCCGTGCTTGATGTGTAATATAATCTGTGGTCTAGCTGTAATATAACCTGTCATCAAGCTGTAATATAAGATGTGGTCTATGTGTAATATAACCTGTCATCTAGGTGTAATATAATCTGTGGTCTAGGTGTAATATAATCTGCGGTCGTGGTGTAATATAATCTGTGTTCGAGCTGTAATACAATTTGTGGTCTAAGTGTAATATAATCTGTGGTCAAGATATAATATAACCTGTGGTCAAGGTGTAAAATAATCTGCGGTCTATGGGAAATATAACCTGTGGTCAAGGTATAATATAACCTGTAGTCAAGGTGTAATATAATCTGTGGTCGAGGTGTAATATAACCTGTGGTCTAGGAGTTATACAATCTGTGGTCTAGGTGTAATATAACCTGTGGTCTAGGTGTAATATAACCTGTGGTCTAGGTGTAATATAATCTGTGGTCAAGGTGTAATATAACCTGTGGTCAAGGTGTAATATAATCTGTGGTCAAGGTGTAATCTAATCTGTGGTCAAGGTGTAATCTAATCTGTGGTCAAGGTGAAATATAAGGTGCGGTCCAGGAGTAATATAACCTGTTGTCTCGGTGTAATATAACCTGTGGTCTAGGTGTAATACAATCTGTGCTCTATGTGTAATATAACCAGTGGTCAAGGTGTAATATAATCTGTGGTCTCGGAGTAATATAACCTGTGCTCCAGGAGTAATATAAACTGTGGTCTAGGAGTAATCTAATCTGTGGTCTAACAGTAATATAATCTGTGGTCTAAAAGTAATACAATCTGTGGTATAGGTGTAATATAATCTGTGGTCTAGGAGTAATATACTCTGTGGTCTAGGAGTAATATAACCTGTGGTCAAGGAGTAATATAATCTGTGGTCAAGGAGTAATATAATCTGTGGTCAAGGAGTAATATAATCTGTGGTCTAGCTGTAATATATGATGTGGGATATGTGTAATATAACCTGTCGTCTAGGTGTAATATAACCTGTGGTCAAGGTGTAATATAATCTGTGGTCTAGCTGTAATACAATCTGTGGTCTAGCTGTAATACAATCTGTGGTCTAGGTCTAATATAATCTGTGGTCTAGGAGTAATATAATCTGTGGTAGAGGTGTAATATAATCTGTGGTCTAGCTGTAATATAACCTGTGGTCTAGGTGTAATACAATCTGTGCTCTATGTGTAATATAATCTGTGGCCTAGCTGTAATATAACCTGTCATCAAGGTGTAATATAAACTGCGATCTATGTGTAATATAACCTGTTGTCTCGGTGTAATATAACCTGTGGTCTAGGTGTAATACAATCTGTGCTCTATGTGTAATATAACCAGTGGTCAAGGTGTAATATAATCTGTGGTCTAGAAGTAATATAACCTGTGGTCTAGGAGTAACATAATTTGTGGTTTAGGAGTAATACAATCTGTGGTCTATGTGTAGCATAGTCTGTTGTCTAGCTGTAACATAACCTGTCGTCTAGGTACAATACAATCTGTGCTCGATGTGTAATATAATCTGTGGTCTAGCTGTAATATAATCTGCGGTCTAGGTAAAATATAACCTGTGGCCAAGGTATAATATAATGTGTGGTCTAGGTGTAATATAATCTGTGGTCTAGGTGTAATATAATCTCTGGTCGAGGTGTAATAATCTGTAGTCGAGGTGTAATACAATCTGTGGTCTAGGTGTAATGTAACCTATGGTCTAGGAGTAATATATTCTGTGGTCTAGGGTAATATAATCTGTGATCTAGGAGTAATACAATCTGTGGTCTATGTGTAATATAATCTGTGGTCTATCTGTAATATCATCTGTGGTCTAGCTGTAATATAACCTGTGGTCTAGGTGTAATATAACCTGTGGTCTAGGTGTAATACAATCTGTGCTCTATGTGTAATATAATCTGTGGTCTAGCTGTAATATAACCTGTATTCAAACTGTAATATAAGGTCTGGTCTATGTGTAATATAACCTGTTGTCTAGGTGTAATATAACCTGTGGTCAAGGTTTAATATAACCTGTTGTCTAGGTGTAATATAATCTGTGGTCTACGAATAGTATAATCTGTGGTCTAAGAGTAATGTAATCTGTGGTCTAGGAGTAATACAATCTGTCGTCCAGGTGTAATATAACCTGTGGTCTTGGTGTAATATAATCTGTGGTCTAGGCGTAATATAACCTGTGGTCAAGGTGTAATATAATCTGTGTTCTATGAGCAATACAATCTGTGGTCTAGGTATAATATAATCTGTGGTCTAGGAGTAATATAATCTGTGGTCTAGGACTAATACAATCTGTCGTCTAGGTGTAATATAACCTGTGGTCTCGGAGTAATATAACCTGTGGTCTAGGTGTAACATAATCTGTGGTCTGGGAGTAATAAAATCTGTGGTCAAGGTGTAATATAATCTGTGGTCAAGGTGTAATATAATCTGTGGTCTAGGTGTAATATAATCTGTGGTCTAGGAGTAATACAATCTGTCGTCTAGGTGTAATATAACCTGTGGTCTCGGAGTAATATAACCTGTGGTCTAGGTGTAATATAATCGGTAGTCTAGGAGTAATATAATCGGTGGTCTAGGTGTAATATAAACTGTGGTCTAGGTGTAATATAAACTGTGGTCTAGGTGTAATATAATCTGTGGTCTAGGTGTAATATAATCTGTGGTCAAGAGTAATATAACCTGTGGTCAAGGTGTAATATAACCTGTGGTCAAGGTGTAATATAATCTGTGGTCTAGGTGTAATATAACCTGTGGTCTACGACTAGGATAATCTGTGGTCTAGGAGTAATACAATCTGTGGTCTAGGAATTATACATTCTGTGGTCTAGGTGTAATATAATCTGTGGTCTAGGAGTAATACAATCTGTGGTCTAGGTGAAATATAATCTGTGCTCTAGGAGTAATACAATCTGACATCTAGGTGTAATATAACCTGTGGTCTAGGAGTAATATAACCTGTGGTCTAGGTGAAATATAATCTGTGCTCTAGGAGTAATACAATCTGACGTCTAGGTGTAATATAACCTGTGGTCTAGGTGTAATATAATCTGTGCTCTAGGAGTAATACAATCTGACGTCTAGGTGTAATATAATCTGTGGTCTAGGTGTAATATAATCTGTGCTCTAGGAGTAATACAATCTGACGTCTAGGTGTAATATAATCTGTGATCAAGGTGTAATATAATCTGTGGTCGAGGTGTAATATAATCTGTGGTCGTGGTGTAATATAATCTGTGTTCGAGCTGTAATACAATCTGTGGTCTAGGTCTAATATAACCTGTGGTCTAGGTGTAATACAATCTGTGCTCTATGTGTAATATAATCTGTGGTCTAGGTGTAATATAACCTGTGGTCAAGGTGTAATATAACCTGTGGTCAAGGTGTAATATAATCTGTGGTCTAGGTGTAATATAACCTGTGGTCTACGACTAGGATAATCTGTGGTCTAGGAGTAATACAATCTGTGGTCAAGGAATTATACATTCTGTTGTCTAGGTGTAATATAACCTGTGGTCAAGGTTTAATATAACCTGTTGTCTAGGTGTAATATAATCTGTGGTCTACGAATAGTATAATCTGTGGTCTAAGAGTAATATAATCTGTGGTCTAGGAGTAATACAATCTGTGGTCAAGGTGTAATATAATCTGTGGTCAAGGTGTAATATAATCTGTGGACTAGGAGTAATACAATCTGTCGTCTAGGTGTAATATAACCTGTGGTCTAGGTGTAATATAATCTGTGGTCTAGGAGTAAATTAATCTGTGGTCTAGGAGTAATATAAACTGTGGTCTAGGTGTAATATAATCTGTGGTCAAGAGTAATATAATCTAAGCTCTAGGAGTAATATAACCTGTGCTCTAGGAGTAATATAATCTGTGGTCTAGGCGTAATATAACCTGTGGTCAAGGTGTAATATAATCTGTGTTCTACGAGCAAAACAATCTGTGGTCTAGGTATAATATAATCTGTGGTCTAGGAGTAATATAATCTGTGGTCTAGGACTAATACAATCTGTCGTCTAGGTGTAATATAACCTGTGGTCTCGGAGTAATATAACCTGTGGTCTAGGTGTAACATAATCTGTGGTCTGGGAGTAATAAAATCTGTGGTCAAGGTGTAATATAATCTGTGGTCAAGGTGTAATATAATCTGTGGTCTAGGTGTAATATAAACTGTGGTCTAGGTGTAATATAAACTGTGGTCTAGGTGTAATATAATCTGTGGTCTAGGTGTAATATAATCTGTGGTCAAGAGTAATATAACCTGTGGTCAAGGTGTAATATAACCTGTGGTCAAGGTGTAATATAATCTGTGGTCTAGGTGTAATATAACCTGTGGTCTACGACGAGGATAATCTGTGGTCTAGGAGTAATACAATCTGTGGTCTAGGAATTATACATTCTGTGGTCTAGGTGTAATATAATCTGTGGTCTAGGAGTAATACAATCTGTGGTCTAGGTGAAATATAATCTGTGCTCTAGGAGTAATACAATCTGACGTCTAGGTGTAATATAACCTCTGGTCTAGGTGTAATATAATCTGTGGTCTAGGAGTAATATAACCTGTGGTCTAGGTGAAATATAATCTGTGCTCTAGGAGTAATACAATCTGACGTCTAGGTGTAATATAACCTGTGGTCTAGGTGTAATATAATCTGTGCTCTAGGAGTAATACAATCTGACGTCTAGGTGTAATATAATCTGTGGTCGAGGTGTAATATAATCTGTGGTCGTGGTGTAATATAATCTGTGTTCGAGCTGTAATACAATCTGTGGTCTAGGTCTAATATAACCTGTGGTCTAGGTGTAATACAATCTGTGCTCTATGTGTAATATAATCTGTGGTCTAGGTGTAATATAACCTGTGGTCAAGGTGTAATATAACCTGTGGTCAAGGTGTAATATAACCTGTGGTCAAGGTGTAATATAATCTGTGGTCAAGGTGTAATATAATC
Source organism: Chiloscyllium punctatum (assembly GCF_047496795.1). Taxonomy (NCBI): domain Eukaryota; kingdom Metazoa; phylum Chordata; class Chondrichthyes; order Orectolobiformes; family Hemiscylliidae; genus Chiloscyllium; species Chiloscyllium punctatum. Next base: position 101,359,213 of record NC_092756.1, on the reverse strand, counting down.
TGTGGTCAAGGTGTAATATAATCTGTGGTCTAGGTGTAATATAACCTGTGGTCAAGGTGTAATATAACCTGTGGTCAAGGTGTAATATAACCTGTGGTCTAGGTGTAATATAACCTGTGGTCTAGGAGTAATACAATCTGTGGTCTAGGAATTATACATTCTGTGGTCTAGGTGTAATATAATCTGTGGTCTAGGTGTAATACAATCTGTGGTCTAGGTGAAATATAATCTGTGCTCTAGGAGTAATACAATCTGACGTCTAGGTGTAATATAACCTGTGGTCTAGGTGTAATATAATCTGTGGTCTAGGAGTAATATAACCTGTGGTCTAGGTGAAATATAATCTGTGCTCTAGGAGTAATACAATCTGACGTCTAGGTGTAATATAACCTGTGGTCTAGGTGTAATATAATCTGTGCTCTAGGAGTAATACAATCTGACGTCTAGGTGTAATATAATCTGTGGTCAAGGTGTAATATAATCTGTGGTCGAGGTGTAATATAATCTGTGGTCGAGGTGTAATATAATCTGTGGTCGAGCTGGAATACAATCTGTGGCCTAGGTCTAATATAACCTGTGGTCTAGGTGTAATACAATCTGTGCTCTATGTGTAATATAATCTGTGGTCTAGGTGTAATATAACCTGTGGTCAAGGTGTAATATAACCTGTGGTCAAGGTGTAATATAACCTGTGGTCTAGGTGTAATATAATCTGTGCTCTAGGAGTAATACAATCTGACGTCTAAGTGTAATATAATCTGTGTTCAAGGTGTAATATAATCTGTGGTCAAGGTGTAATATAATCTGTGGTCAAGGTGTAATATAATCTGTGGTCTAGGTGAAATATAAACTGCGGTCCAGGAGTAATATAATCAGTGGCCTAGGTGTAATATAATCTGTGCTCTAGGAGTAATATAACCTGTGGTCAAAGGGTAATATAATCTGTGGTCAAGAGTAATATAATCTGTGGTCTACCTGTAATAAAATCTGTGGTCTAGGTGTAATACAATCTGTGGTCTAGGTGTAATATAACCTGTGGTCTAGGTGTAATATAATCTGTGGTCTGGGAGTAATCTAATCTGTGGTCTAGAGTCATATAACCTGTGGTCAAGGTGTAAAATAATCTGCGGTCTAGGTGAAATATAACCTGTGGTCTAGGTGTAATATAATCTGTGGTCTAGGTGTAATATAATCTGTGGTCGAGGTGTAATATAACCTGTGGTCAAGGTGTAATATAATCTGGGGTCTAGGAGTAATATATCCTGTTGTCTAGGTGGAATATAATCTGTGTTCTACGAGTAATACAATCTGACGTCTAGGTGTAATATAATCTGTGGTCAAGGTGTAATATAATCTGTGGTCAAGGTGTAATATAATCTGGGGTCTAGGAGTAATATATCCTGTGGTCTCGGTGGAATATAATCTGTGTTCTACGAGTCACACATTCTGACGTCTAGGTGTAATATAATCTGTGGTCAAGGTGTAATATAATCTGTGGTCTAGGTGTAATACAATCTGTGGTCTAGGTGGAATATAATCTGTGGACTAGGAGTAATATTATCTGTGGTCCAGGAGTAATATAATCTGTGTTCTAGGAGTAATACAATTGGACGTCTATGTGTAATATAACCTGTGGTCAAGGTGTAATATAATCTGTGGTCTAGCTGTAATATATGATGTGGGATATGTCTAATATAACCTGTCGTCTAGGTGTAAGATAATCTGTGGTCAAGGTGAAATATAACCTATGGTCTAGGAGTAATATAATCTGTGGTCTAAGAGTAATATAATCTGTGGTCTAGGAGTAATACAATCTGTGGTCAAGGTGTAATATAATCTGTGGTCAAGGTGTAATATAATCTGTGGACTAGGAGTAATACAATCTGTCGTCTAGGTGTAATATAACCTGTGGTCTAGGTGTAATATAATCTGTGGTCTAGGAGTAAATTAATCTGTGGTCTAGGAGTAAATTAATCTGTGGTCTAGGAGTAATATAAACTGTGGTCTAGGTGTAATATAATCTGTGGTCAAGAGTAATATAATCTATGGTCTAGGAGTAATATAACCTGTGCTCTAGGAGTAATATAATCTGTGGTCTAGGCGTAATATAACCTGTGGTCAAGGTGTAATATAATCTGTGTTCTACGAGCAAAACAATCTGTGGTCTAGGTATAATATAATCTGTGGTCTAGGAGTAATATAATCTGTGGTCTAGGAGTAATACAATCTGTCGTCTAGGTGTAATATAACCTGTGGTCTCGGAGTAATATAACCTGTGGTCTAGGTGTAATATAATCGGTAGTCTAGGAGTAATATAATCGGTGGTCTAGGTGTAATATAAACTGTGGTCTAGGTGTAATATAATCTGTGGTCTAGGTGTAATATAATCTGTGGTCAAGAGTAATATAACCTGTGGTCAAGGTGTAATATAACCTGTGGTCAAGGTGTAATATAATCTGTGGTCTAGGTGTAATATAACCTGTGGTCTACGACTAGGATAATCTGTGGTCTAGGAGTAATACAATCTGTGGTCTAGGAATTATACATTCTGTGGTCTAGGTGTAATATAATCTGTGGTCTAGGAGTAATACAATCTGTGGTCTAGGTGAAATATAATCTGTGCTCTAGGAGTAATACAATCTGACGTCTAGGTGTAATATAACCTGTGGTCTAGGTGTAATATAATCTGTGGTCTAGGAGTAATATAACCTGTGGTCTAGGAGTAATATAACCTGTGGTCTAGGTGAAATATAATCTGTGCTCTAGGAGTAATACAATCTGACGTCTAGGTGTAATATAACCTGTGGTCTAGGTGTAATATAATCTGTGCTCTAGGAGTAATACAATCTGACGTCTAGGTGTAATATAATCTGTGGTCGAGGTGTAATATAATCTGTGGTCGTGGTGTAATATAATCTGTGTTCGAGCTGTAATACAATCTGTGGTCTAGGTCTAATATAACCTGTGGTCTAGGTGTAATACAATCTGTGCTCTATGTGTAATATAATCTGTGGTGTAGGTGTAATATAACCTGTGGTCAAGGTGTAATATAACCTGTGGTCAAGGTGTAATATAACCTGTGGTCAAGGTGTAATATAACCTGTGGTCTACGACTAGGATAATCTGTGGTCTAGGAGTAATACAATCTGTGGTCTAGGAATTATACATTCTGTGGTCTAGGTGTAATATAATCTGTGGTCTAGGAGTAATACAATCTGTGGTCTAGGTGAAATATAATCTGTGGTCTAGGAGTAATACAATCTGACGTCTAGGTGTAATATAACCTGTGGTCTAGGTGTAATATAATCTGTGGTCTAGGAGTAATATAACCTGTGGTCTAGGTGAAATATAATCTGTGCTCTAGGAGTAATACAATCTGACGTCTAGGTGTAATATAACCTGTGGTCTAGGTGTAATATAATCTGTGCTCTAGGAGTAATACAATCTGACGTCTAGGTGTAATATAATCTGTGGTCAAGGTGTAATATAATCTGTGGTCGAGGTGTAATATAATCTGTGGTCGAGGTGTAATATAATCTGTGTTCGAGCTGGAATACAATCTGTGGTCTAGGTCTAATATAACCTGTGGTCTAGGTGTAATACAACCTGTGCTCTATGTGTAATATAATCTGTGGTCTAGGTGTAATATAATCTGTGCTCTAGGAGTAATACAATCTGTGGTCTAGGTGTAATATAACCTGTGGTCTAGGTGTAATATAATCTGTGCTCTAGGAGTAATACAATCTGACGTCTAAGTGTAATATAATCTGTGGTCAAGGTGTAATATAATCTGTGGTCAAGGTGTAATATAATCTGTGGTCTAGGTGAAATATAAACTGCGGTCCAGGAGTAATATAATCAGTGGCCTAGGTGTAATATAATCTGTGCTCTAGGAGTAATATAACCTGTGGTCAAAGGGTAATATAATCTGTGGTCAAGAGTAATATAATCTGTGGTCTACCTGTAATAAAATCTGTGGTCTAGGTGTAATACAATCTGTGGTCTAGGTATAATATAACCTGTGGTCTAGGTGTAATATAATCTGTGGTCTAGGTGTAATATAATCTGTGGTCGAGGTGTAATATAACCTGTGGTCAAGGTGTAATATAATCTGGGGTCTAGGAGTAATATATCCTGTTGTCTAGGTGGAATATAATCTGTGTTCTACGAGTAATACAATCTGACGTCTAGGTGTAATATAATCTGTGGTCAAGGTGTAATATAATCTGTGGTCAAGGTGTAATATAATCTGGGGTCTAGGAGTAATATATCCTGTGGTCTCGGTGGAATATAATCTGTGTTCTACGAGTAACACATTCTGACGTCTAGGTGTAATATAATCTGTGGTCAAGGTGTAATATAATCTGTGGTCTAGGTGTAATACAATCTGTGGTCTAGGTGGAATATAATCTGTGGACTAGGAGTAATATTATCTGTGGTCCAGGAGTAATATAATCTGTGTTCTAGGAGTAATACAATTGGACGTCTATGTGTAATATAACCTGTGGTCAAGGTGTAATATAATCTGTGGTCTAGCTGTAATATATGATGTGGGATATGTCTAATATAACCTGTCGTCTAGGTGTAAGATAATCTGTGGTCAAGGTGAAATATAACCTATGGTCTAGGAGTAATATAATCTGTGGTCTAGGTGTAAGATAATTTGTGGTTTAGGAATAATGCAATCTGACAATAGACAATAGACAATAGACAATAGATGCAGGAGTAGGCCATTCAGCCTTTCGAGCCTGCACCGCCATTCAATATGATCATGGCTGATCATTCCCAATCAGTATCCTGTTCCAGCCTTATCTCCATAACCCTTGACTCCACTATCTTTAAGAGCTCTATCCAATTCTTTCTTAAATGAATCCAGAGACTGGGCCTCCACTGCCCTCTGGGGCAGAGCATTCCACACAGCCACCACTCTCTGGGTGAAGAAGTTTCTCCTCATCTCTGTCCTAAATGGTCTACCCCGTATTTTTAAGTTGTGTCCTCTGGTTCGGCACTCCCCCATCAGCGGAAATATGTTTCCTCCTGCCAGAGTGTCCAATCCTTTCATAATCCTATACGTTTCAATCAGATCCCCTCTCAGTCTTCTAAACTCAAGGGTATACAAGCCCAGTCGCTTCAGTCTTTCAGTGTAAGGCAATCCTGCCATTCCAGGAATTGACCTCGTGAACCTACGCTGCACTCCCTCAATAGCCAGAATGTCTTTCCTCAAATTTGGAGACCAGAACTGTACACAGTACTCCAGGTGTGGTCTCACCAGGGCCCTGTACAGCTGCAGAAGCACCTCTTTGCTTCTATACTCAATTCCTCTTGTTATGAAGGCCAGCATGCTATTAGCCTTCTTCACGACCTGCTGTACCTGCATGCTTGCCTTCATTGACTGGTGGACAAGAACACCCAGATCTCTCTGAACAGCCCCTTTACCTAATTTGATACCATTGAGGTAGTAATCTGCCTTCCTGTTCTTGCCACCAAAGTGGATAACCAGACAATTATCGACATTAAACTGCATCTGCCATGCATCTGCCCACTCACCTAACTTGTCCAGGTCACCCTGTAATCTCCTAAAATCGTCATCACATTTCACCCTACCACCAGCTTTGTATCATCAGCAAATTTGCTAATGTTATTGCTGATACCATCTTCTATATCATTAATATATATTGTAAAAAGCTGCGGTCCCAGCACGGATCCCTGCAGTACCCCACTGGTCACTGCCTGCCATTCCGAAATGGAGCCGTTAATCACTACCCTTTGTTTCCTATTAGCCAACCAATTCTCTATCCAATCTAGTACTTTGCCCCCAATACCGTGCGCCCTAATTTTACTCACTAACCTCTTGTGTGGGACTTTATCAAAAGCTTTCTGAATGTCCAGGTACACTACATCCACTGGATCTCCCTCGTCCATCTTCCGAGGTACATCCTCAAAAAATTCAAGAAGATTAGTCAAGCATGATTTCCCCTTCATAAATCCATGCTGACTCTGTCCTATCCTGTTACTATTATCCAGATGTGCCGTAATTTCATCCTTTATAATAGACTCCAGCATCTTTCCCACCACTGAGGTCAGACTAACTGGTCTATAATTTCCTGCTTTCTCCCGCCTACCCTTCTTAAAAAGTGCCACAACATTAGCCGCCCTCCAATCCTCAGGAACCGACCCCAATTCTATTGAACTCTGGAAAATAATCACCAGCGCATCCACGATTTCCCGAGCCACCTCCTTCAGTACCCTGGGATGCAGGCCATCAGGTCCCGGAGACTTATCAACCTTCAGACCTAACAGTCTCTCCAACACCAAATCCTGGCAAATATAAATTCCCTTAAGTTCAGGTCCTTCAGCTACTGTTACCTCAGGGAGATTGCTTGTGTCTTCCCCAGTGAACACAGATCTGAAGTACCCATTTAATTCCTCTGCCATTTCTTTGTTCCCAGTAATATATTCCCCTGTTTCTGTCTTCAAGGGCCCAATTTTTGTCCTAACCATTTTTTTGCCTTGGACATACCTAAAAAAGCTTTTACTATCCTCCTTTATATTCTTGGCCAGTTTACCTTCGTACCTCATTTTTTCTCTGCGTATTTCCTTCTTACTAATCCTCTGTTGTTCTTTAAAAGCTTCCCAGTCCTCAGTTTTCCCACTTATCTTCGCTAAGTTATACTTTTTCTCTTTTAACTTTATATGTTTCTTTACTTCCCTCGTCAGCCACGGCCGCCCATGTCTCCTCCTGGGATCTTTCTTCCTTTTAGGAATGAACTGATCCTGCAACTTCTGCATTATACACAGAAATATCCGCCATTGTTCCTCCACGGTCTTCCCTGTTAAGGTATTGCACCATTGAACTTTGGCCAGTTGCTCCCTCATAGCTCCATATTTCCCTTTATTCAACTGAAATATTGTCACTACCGATTGTACCCACTCCCTCTCAAATTGCAGATTGAAGCTTATTGTATTATGGTCACTACTTCCCAATGGCTCCTTCACTTCGAGGTCACTGACCAATTCTGGTTCGTTACACAATACCAGATCCAGAATCGCCTTATCCCTGGTCGGCTCCAGCACCAGCTGCTCTAAAAATCCATCTCTGAGGCACTCCACAAAGTCTCTTTCTTGAGGCCCGATACCATCCTGATTCTCCCAGTCTACCTGCATGTTAAAATCCCCCATAACAACTGTAGTAACATCTTTGCGACAAGCCAATTTCAGCTCCTGATTCAACTTACATCCGACATCCAGACTACTGTTTGGGGGCCTGTAGATGACTCCCATGAGGGTCTTTTTACCCTTAGTGTTTCGAAGCTCTATCCACACTGACTCTACATCCCCTGACTCTAGGTCCCCCCGCGCAAGGGACTGAATATCCTCCCTTACCAACAAGGCCACCCCACCCCCTGTGCCCGTCAGTCTGTCCTTACGATAGCATGTGTAGCCTTGAATATTCATTTCCCAGGCCCTGTCCCCATGAAGCCACGTCTCAGTTATCCCCACAATATTGTATCTGCCAATTTCCAAAAGAATCTGTGGTCTATGTGTAAAGTAATCTGTTGTCTAGCTGTAATATACCCTGTTGTCTAGGTACAATACAATCTGTGCTCGATGTGTAATATAATCTGTGGTCTAGTTGTAATATAACCTGTGGTCAAGGTGTAATTATAACCTGTGGTCGAGGTGTAATATAACCTGTGGTCTAGATGTAATATAATCTGTGGTCTAGATGTAATATAATCTGTGGTCTAGGTGTAATATAACCTGTGGTCGAGGTGTAATACAATCTGTGGTCTAGGAGTAATATAATCTGTGGTCCCAGAATAATATAATCTGTGGTCTAGGAGTAATATAATCTGTGGTCTAGGTGAAATATAATCTGTGGTCCAGGAGTAATATAATCTGTGTTCTAGGAGTAATACAATCTGTGGTCTACATGTAATATAATCTGTGGTCTAGGTGTAATATAGTATGTGTTCTAGGAGTAATACAATCTGTGGTCTATGTGTAATATAACCTGTGGTCAAGGTGTAATATAATCTGTGGTCGAGGTGTAATACAATCAGTGGTCTAGGTGTAATACAATCTGTGTTCTAGGAGTAATACAATCTGTCGTCTAGGTGTTATATAACCTGTGGTCTAGGAGTAATATAATCTGTGGTCTAAGTGAAATAAAATCTGTGGTCTAGGTGTAATATAACCTGTGGTCAAGATGTAATATAATCTATGGTCTAGGTGTAATATAATCTGTGATCTATGTGTAATCTAATCTGTGGTCTAGGTGTAATACAGTCTGTGCTCTATGTGTAATATAATATGTGGTCTAGCTGTAATATAACCTGTCATCAAGCTGTAATATAAATTGTGGTCTTTGTGTAATATAACCTGTCGTCTAGGTCTAATATATACTGTGGTTTAGAAGTCATATAACCTGTGGTCTAGGTGTAATATAATCTGTCGTCTAGGTGTAATATAACCTGTGGTCAAAGTGTGATATAATCTGTGGTCTAAGAGTAATATAATCTGTGGTCTAAATGTAATATAATTTGTGGTCTAGGTGTAATATAATCTGTGGTCTAGCTGTAATATAATCTGTGCTCTAGGAGTAATATAATCTGTGTTCTATGTGTAATATAATCTGTGGTCTAGCTGTAATATAACCTGTCATCAAGCTGTAATAAAAGCTGTGGTCTCTGTGTAATATAACCTGTCGTCTAGGTGTAATATAATCTGTGGTCTAGGAGTCATATAACCTGTGGTCAAGGTGTAATATAATCTGTGTTCTAGAAGTAATACAATCTCTGGTCTATGTGTAACATAATCTATGGTCTAGGAGTCATATAACCTGGTCAAGGCGTAATATAATCTGTGCTCTAGGTGTAATATAATCTGTGGTGTTTGAGTCATATAACCTGTGGTCTAGGTGTAATATAGCCTGTGGTCAAGGTGTAATATAATTTGTTGTTTAGGCGTAATATAATCTGTCGTTTAGGTGTAATATAACCTGTGGTCAAGGTGTAATATAACCTGTGGTCTAGGAGTTATATAACCTGTGGTCTAGGTGTAATATAACTTGTGGTCTAGGTGTAATATAACCAGTGGTCTCGGCATAATATAATCTGTGATCTAGGTGTAAAATAATCTGTGGTCTAGGTGTTATATAACCTGTGGTCTCGGTGTAATATAATGTGTGGTCTAGGTGTAATATAATCTGTGGTCTAGGTGTAATATAATCTGTGGTCGAGGTGTAATATAACCTGTGGTCAAGGTGTAATATAATCTGGGGTCTAGGAGTAATATATCCTGTTGTCTAGGTGGAATATAATCTGTGTTCTACGAGTAATACAATCTGACGTCTAGGTGTAATATAATCTGTGGTCAAGGTGTAATATAATCTGTGGTCAAGGTGTAATATAATCTGGGGTCTAGGAGTAATATATCCTGTGGTCTCGGTGGAATATAATCTGTGTTCTACGAGTAACACATTCTGACGTCTAGGTGTAATATAATCTGTGGTCAAGGTGTAATATAATCTGTGGTCTAGGTGTAATACAATCTGTGGTCTAGGTGGAATATAATCTGTGGACTAGGAGTAATATTATCTGTGGTCCAGGAGTAATATAATCTGTGTTCTAGGAGTAATACAATTGGACGTCTATGTGTAATATAACCTGTGGTCAAGGTGTAATATAATCTGTGGTCTAGCTGTAATATATGATGTGGGATATGTCTAATATAACCTGTCGTCTAGGTGTAAGATAATCTGTGGTCAAGGTGAAATATAACCTATGGTCTAGGAGTAATATAATCTGTGGTCTAGGTGTAAGATAATTTGTGGTTTAGGAATAATGCAATCTGACAATAGACAATAGACAATAGACAATAGATGCAGGAGTAGGCCATTCAGCCTTTCGAGCCTGCACCGCCATTCAATATGATCATGGCTGATCATTCCCAATCAGTATCCTGTTCCAGCCTTATCTCCATAACCCTTGACTCCACTATCTTTAAGAGCTCTATCCAATTCTTTCTTAAATGAATCCAGAGACTGGGCCTCCACTGCCCTCTGGGGCAGAGCATTCCACACAGCCACCACTCTCTGGGTGAAGAAGTTTCTCCTCATCTCTGTCCTAAATGGTCTACCCCGTATTTTTAAGTTGTGTCCTCTGGTTCGGCACTCCCCCATCAGCGGAAATATGTTTCCTCCTGCCAGAGTGTCCAATCCTTTCATAATCCTATACGTTTCAATCAGATCCCCTCTCAGTCTTCTAAACTCAAGGGTATACAAGCCCAGTCGCTTCAGTCTTTCAGTGTAAGGCAATCCTGCCATTCCAGGAATTGACCTCGTGAACCTACGCTGCACTCCCTCAATAGCCAGAATGTCTTTCCTCAAATTTGGAGACCAGAACTGTACACAGTACTCCAGGTGTGGTCTCACCAGGGCCCTGTACAGCTGCAGAAGCACCTCTTTGCTTCTATACTCAATTCCTCTTGTTATGAAGGCCAGCATGCTATTAGCCTTCTTCACGACCTGCTGTACCTGCATGCTTGCCTTCATTGACTGGTGGACAAGAACACCCAGATCTCTCTGAACAGCCCCTTTACCTAATTTGATACCATTGAGGTAGTAATCTGCCTTCCTGTTCTTGCCACCAAAGTGGATAACCAGACAATTATCGACATTAAACTGCATCTGCCATGCATCTGCCCACTCACCTAACTTGTCCAGGTCACCCTGTAATCTCCTAAAATCGTCATCACATTTCACCCTACCACCAGCTTTGTATCATCAGCAAATTTGCTAATGTTATTGCTGATACCATCTTCTATATCATTAATATATATTGTAAAAAGCTGCGGTCCCAGCACGGATCCCTGCAGTACCCCACTGGTCACTGCCTGCCATTCCGAAATGGAGCCGTTAATCACTACCCTTTGTTTCCTATTAGCCAACCAATTCTCTATCCAATCTAGTACTTTGCCCCCAATACCGTGCGCCCTAATTTTACTCACTAACCTCTTGTGTGGGACTTTATCAAAAGCTTTCTGAATGTCCAGGTACACTACATCCACTGGATCTCCCTCGTCCATCTTCCGAGGTACATCCTCAAAAAATTCAAGAAGATTAGTCAAGCATGATTTCCCCTTCATAAATCCATGCTGACTCTGTCCTATCCTGTTACTATTATCCAGATGTGCCGTAATTTCATCCTTTATAATAGACTCCAGCATCTTTCCCACCACTGAGGTCAGACTAACTGGTCTATAATTTCCTGCTTTCTCCCGCCTACCCTTCTTAAAAAGTGCCACAACATTAGCCGCCCTCCAATCCTCAGGAACCGACCCCAATTCTATTGAACTCTGGAAAATAATCACCAGCGCATCCACGATTTCCCGAGCCACCTCCTTCAGTACCCTGGGATGCAGGCCATCAGGTCCCGGAGACTTATCAACCTTCAGACCTAACAGTCTCTCCAACACCAAATCCTGGCAAATATAAATTCCCTTAAGTTCAGGTCCTTCAGCTACTGTTACCTCAGGGAGATTGCTTGTGTCTTCCCCAGTGAACACAGATCTGAAGTACCCATTTAATTCCTCTGCCATTTCTTTGTTCCCAGTAATATATTCCCCTGTTTCTGTCTTCAAGGGCCCAATTTTTGTCCTAACCATTTTTTTGCCTTGGACATACCTAAAAAAGCTTTTACTATCCTCCTTTATATTCTTGGCCAGTTTACCTTCGTACCTCATTTTTTCTCTGCGTATTTCCTTCTTACTAATCCTCTGTTGTTCTTTAAAAGCTTCCCAGTCCTCAGTTTTCCCACTTATCTTCGCTAAGTTATACTTTTTCTCTTTTAACTTTATATGTTTCTTTACTTCCCTCGTCAGCCACGGCCGCCCATGTCTCCTCCTGGGATCTTTCTTCCTTTTAGGAATGAACTGATCCTGCAACTTCTGCATTATACACAGAAATATCCGCCATTGTTCCTCCACGGTCTTCCCTGTTAAGGTATTGCACCATTGAACTTTGGCCAGTTGCTCCCTCATAGCTCCATATTTCCCTTTATTCAACTGAAATATTGTCACTACCGATTGTACCCACTCCCTCTCAAATTGCAGATTGAAGCTTATTGTATTATGGTCACTACTTCCCAATGGCTCCTTCACTTCGAGGTCACTGACCAATTCTGGTTCGTTACACAATACCAGATCCAGAATCGCCTTATCCCTGGTCGGCTCCAGCACCAGCTGCTCTAAAAATCCATCTCTGAGGCACTCCACAAAGTCTCTTTCTTGAGGCCCGATACCATCCTGATTCTCCCAGTCTACCTGCATGTTAAAATCCCCCATAACAACTGTAGTAACATCTTTGCGACAAGCCAATTTCAGCTCCTGATTCAACTTACATCCGACATCCAGACTACTGTTTGGGGGCCTGTAGATGACTCCCATGAGGGTCTTTTTACCCTTAGTGTTTCGAAGCTCTATCCACACTGACTCTACATCCCCTGACTCTAGGTCCCCCCGCGCAAGGGACTGAATATCCTCCCTTACCAACAAGGCCACCCCACCCCCTGTGCCCGTCAGTCTGTCCTTACGATAGCATGTGTAGCCTTGAATATTCATTTCCCAGGCCCTGTCCCCATGAAGCCACGTCTCAGTTATCCCCACAATATTGTATCTGCCAATTTCCAAAAGAATCTGTGGTCTATGTGTAAAGTAATCTGTTGTCTAGCTGTAATATACCCTGTTGTCTAGGTACAATACAATCTGTGCTCGATGTGTAATATAATCTGTGGTCTAGTTGTAATATAACCTGTGGTCAAGGTGTAATTATAACCTGTGGTCGAGGTGTAATATAACCTGTGGTCTAGATGTAATATAATCTGTGGTCTAGATGTAATATAATCTGTGGTCTAGGTGTAATATAACCTGTGGTCGAGGTGTAATACAATCTGTGGTCTAGGAGTAATATAATCTGTGGTCCCAGAATAATATAATCTGTGGTCTAGGAGTAATATAATCTGTGGTCTAGGTGAAATATAATCTGTGGTCCAGGAGTAATATAATCTGTGTTCTAGGAGTAATACAATCTGTGGTCTACATGTAATATAATCTGTGGTCTAGGTGTAATATAGTATGTGTTCTAGGAGTAATACAATCTGTGGTCTATGTGTAATATAACCTGTGGTCAAGGTGTAATATAATCTGTGGTCGAGGTGTAATACAATCAGTGGTCTAGGTGTAATACAATCTGTGTTCTAGGAGTAATACAATCTGTCGTCTAGGTGTTATATAACCTGTGGTCTAGGAGTAATATAATCTGTGGTCTAAGTGAAATAAAATCTGTGGTCTAGGTGTAATATAACCTGTGGTCAAGATGTAATATAATCTATGGTCTAGGTGTAATATAATCTGTGATCTATGTGTAATCTAATCTGTGGTCTAGGTGTAATACAGTCTGTGCTCTATGTGTAATATAATATGTGGTCTAGCTGTAATATAACCTGTCATCAAGCTGTAATATAAATTGTGGTCTTTGTGTAATATAACCTGTCGTCTAGGTCTAATATATACTGTGGTTTAGAAGTCATATAACCTGTGGTCTAGGTGTAATATAATCTGTCGTCTAGGTGTAATATAACCTGTGGTCAAAGTGTGATATAATCTGTGGTCTAAGAGTAATATAATCTGTGGTCTAAATGTAATATAATTTGTGGTCTAGGTGTAATATAATCTGTGGTCTAGCTGTAATATAATCTGTGCTCTAGGAGTAATATAATCTGTGTTCTATGTGTAATATAATCTGTGGTCTAGCTGTAATATAACCTGTCATCAAGCTGTAATAAAAGCTGTGGTCTCTGTGTAATATAACCTGTCGTCTAGGTGTAATATAATCTGTGGTCTAGGAGTCATATAACCTGTGGTCAAGGTGTAATATAATCTGTGTTCTAGAAGTAATACAATCTCTGGTCTATGTGTAACATAATCTATGGTCTAGGAGTCATATAACCTGGTCAAGGCGTAATATAATCTGTGCTCTAGGTGTAATATAATCTGTGGTGTTTGAGTCATATAACCTGTGGTCTAGGTGTAATATAGCCTGTGGTCAAGGTGTAATATAATTTGTTGTTTAGGCGTAATATAATCTGTCGTTTAGGTGTAATATAACCTGTGGTCAAGGTGTAATATAACCTGTGGTCTAGGAGTTATATAACCTGTGGTCTAGGTGTAATATAACTTGTGGTCTAGGTGTAATATAACCAGTGGTCTCGGCATAATATAATCTGTGATCTAGGTGTAAAATAATCTGTGGTCTAGGTGTTATATAACCTGTGGTCTCGGTGTAATATAATGTGTGGTCTAGGTGTAATATAACCTGTGGTGTAGGTGTAATATAACCTGTGGTCTAGGTGTAATATAACCTGTGGTCTAGGTGTTATATAATCTGTCGTCTAGGTGTAATACAATCTGTGGTCTAGGAGTAATGTAATCTGTGGTCTAAGAGTAATATAATCTGTTGTCAAGAATAATATAATCTGTGGTCTAGGCGAAATATAATCTGTTGTCCAGGAGTAATATAATCTGTGGTCCAGGAGTAATATAATCTGTGGTCTAAGAGTAATATAATCTGTTGTCAAGAGTAATATAATCAGTGGTCGAGGTGAAATATAATCTGTGGTCGTGGTGTAATATAATCTGTGGTCCAGGAGTAATATACTATGTGGTCTAGGTGTAATATAACCTGTGATCAAGGTGTAATATAATCTGTGGTCCAGGAGTAATATACTATGTGGTCTAGGTGAAATATAATCTGTGGTCGTGGTGTAATATAATCTGTGGTCCAGGAGTAATATAATATGTGGTCTAGGTGTAATATAACCTGTGGTCAAGGTGTAATATAACCTGTGGTCCATGAGTAATATAATCTGTGGTCTAAGAGTAATATAATATGTGGTCAAGGTGTAATACAATCTGTGGTCTAGGAGTAATATAACCTGATGTCTAGGTGTAATATATCCTGTGGTCTAGAAGTAATATAACCTGTGGTCTAAGAGTAATATAATCTGTGGTCCAGGAGTAATACAATCTGTGGTCTAGGTGTAATATAACCTGTGGTCAAGGTGTAATATAATCTGTGGTCTAAGAGTAATATAATCTGTGGTCCAGGAGTAATATAATCTGTGGTCTAGGTGAAATATAATCTGTGGTCCAGGAGTAATATAATCTGTGGTCTAGGTGAAATATAATCTGCGGTCTAGGTGAAATACAATCTGTGGTCTAGGTGAAATACAATCTGTGGTCTAGGTGTAATATAACCTGTGGTCAAGGGGTAATACAATCTGTGCTCTATGTGTAATATAATCTGTGGTCTAGCTGTAATATAACCTGTCATCAAGCTGTAAATATAAATTGTGGTCTCTGTGTAATATAACCTGTCATCTAGGTGTAATATATAATGTGGTTTAGGAGTCATATAACCTGTGGTCAAGGTGTAATATAATCTGTGGTCTAGGTGTAATATAATCTGTGTTCTAGGAGTAATATAATCTCTGGTCAAGGTGTAATATAATTTGTGGTCAAGGTGTAATACAATCTGTGGTCAAGGTGTAATACAATCTGTGGTCTAGGAGTAATATAATCTGTGGTGTAGGTGTAATATAATCTGTGGTCTAGGAGTAATATAACCTGTGGTCTAGGAGTAATATAACCTGTGGTCTAGGTGTAATATAACCTGTGGTCAAGGTGTAATATAACCTGTGGTCTAAGAGTAATATAATCTGTTATCAAGAGTAATATAATCTGTGATCTAGGTGAAATATAATCTGTGGTCAAGGTTAAATACAATCTGTGGTCTAGGTGTAGTATAATCTGTGGTCTAGGAGTAATATAATCTGTGGTCTAGGTGTAATATAATCTGTGGTCTAGGAGTAATATAATCTGTGGTCTAGGAGTAATATAACCTGTGGTCTAAGAGTAATATAATCTGTTGTCAAGAGTAATATAACCTGTGGTCAAGATGTAATACAATCTGTGGTCTCTGTGTAATATAACCTGTCGTCTAGGTGGAATATATAATGTGGTTTAGGAGTCATATAACCTGTGGTCAAGGTGTAATATAATCTGTGGACTAGGTGTAAAATAATCTGTGGTCTAAGAGTAATATAATCTGTGGTATAGGTGTAATATAATCTGTGGTATAGGTGTAATATAATCTGTGGTCTAGGTGTAATATAACCAATGGTCAAGGTGTAATATCTGTGGTCTAGGAGTAATATAATCTGTGGTCAATGAGTAATACAATCTGTGGTCTAGCTGAAATATAACCTGTGGTCAAGGTATAATATAATCTGGGGTCTAGGTGTAATATAATCTGTGGTCTAGGTGTAATATAATCTGTGGTCTAGGTGTAATATAATCTGTGGTCTAGGTGTAATATAATCCGTGGTCTAGGTGTAATATAACCTATGATCAAGGTGTAATATAATCTGTGGTCAAGATGTAATATAATCTGTGTTCTAGGAGTAATACAGTCTGACGTCTATGTGTAATATAACCTATGATCAAGGTGTAATATAATCTGTGGTCAAGGTGTAATATAATCTGTGTTCTAGGAGTAATACAATCTGACGTCTAGGTGTAATATAACCTGTGGTCAAGGTGTAATATAATCTGTGGTCTAGGTGTCATAACCTGTGGTCAAGGTGTAATATAATCTGTGGTCTAGGAGTAATACAATCTGTGCTCTAGGCGTAATATCTGTGGTCTAGGTGTAATATAATCTTTGGTCTAGGAGTAATACAATCTGTGGTATAGGTTTAATACAATCTGTGGTCTAGGTGTAATATAACCTGTGGACAAGGTGTAATATAATCTGTGGTCTAGGAGTAATACAATCTGTGGTCTAGGAGTAATACAATCTGTGGTCTAGGAGTAATACAATCTGTGGTCTAGGAGTAATATAATCTGTGGTCTAGGAGTAATATAATCTGTGGTCTAGCTGTAATATAACCTGTGGTCTAGGTGTAATATAATGTGTGGTCGAGCTGTAATATAACCTGTCATCAAGCTGAAGTATAAGCTGTGGTCTATGTGTAATATAACCTGTGGTCAAGGTGTAATATAACCTGTGGTCAAGGTGTAATACAATCTGAGGTCCCGGAATAATATAATCTGTGGTCTACGAGTAATATAATCTGTGGTCTAGGTGAAATATTATATGTGGTCTAGGTGTAATACAATCTGTGGTCTAGGTGTAATACAATCTGTGGTCTAGGTGAAATACAATCTGTGGTCTAGGTGAAATACAATCTGTGGTCTAGGTGAAATACAATCTGTGGTCTAGGTGTAATATAATCTGTGGCCAAGGTGTAATATAATGTGGTCAAATATCTGTGGTCTAGGAGTAATATAATCTGTGGTCAAGGTGTAATATAATCTGTCATCAAGGTGTAATATAACCTGTGGTCTAGGTGTAATATAACCTGTGGTCTAGGTGTAATGTAATCTGTGTTCTAGGAGTAATATAATCTGTGGTCTAGGTGAAATATAATCTGTGGTCTAGGTGAAATATAATCTGTGGTCCAGGAGTAATACAATCTGTGGTCTAGGTGTAATATAATCTGTGTTCTAGGAGTAATATAATCTGTGGTCTAGGAGTAATACAAACTGTGGTCTAGGTGTAATATAATCTGTGGTCTAGGAGTAATATAACCTGTGGTCAAATATCTGTGGTCTACGAGTAAAATAATCTGTGGTCTAGGAGTAATATATTCTGTGTTCTAAGTGTAATACAATCTGTGGTTTAGGTGTTATATAACCTGTGGTCTAGGAGTAATATAACCTGTGGTCTAAGAGTAATATAATCTGTTGTCAAGAGTAATATAATCTGTGGTCTAGGTGAAATATAATCTGTGGTCCCGGAGTAATATAATCTGTGGTCTCTGAGTAATATAACCTGTTGTCTAGGTGTACTATATACTGTGGTTTAGGAGTCATATAACCTGTGGTCTAGGTGTAATATAATCTGTGGTCTAGGTGTAATATAATCTGTCATCTAGGTGTAATATAACCTGTGGTCAAAGTGTAATATAATCTGTGGTCTAAGAGTAATATAATCTGTGTTCTAAGAGTAATATAATCTGTTGTCAAGAGTAATATAATCTGTGGTCTAGGTGTAATATAATCTGTCCTCTAGCTGTAATATAATCTGTGCTCTATGTGTAATATAATCTGCGGTCTAGCTGTAATATAACCTGTGGTCTAGGTGTAATACAATCTGTGGTCTAGGTGTAATATAATCTGTGCTTTAGGAGTAATACAACATCTCAAAACGGTTGGAGGAGAAAAGCTTACAGATATGGGGAGGGGCGAGGCCATGAATTTTGAAAACAAGGGTGAGAATTTTTAAATCAAAATGTCACTTTAACCAGGATTCAATTCAGGCCAAACACAGATATTGCTAAAAAAGCTCAACAGGTCTGGCATCTGTGGAGAGAAATCAGAGTAAACATTTTGGGGCCGGTGATCCTTCCACAGAACTGATGGTAGCTAAAACAATACAGTGGGGGGAGGCAGTAAAGAGTAAATGATAGATAATTTGGGATAGAGCTCAATGAGAGAGAAGAACAGTTAGATTGAGATTCGATTCCCTACAGTGTGGAAACAGGTCTTTTGGCCCAACAAGTCCACACCGACCCTCTGAAGAGTAACCCACCCAGACCCATTTCCCTCTGACTAATGAACCTAACACTACAGGCAATTTAGCCAGGCCAATTCACCTGAGCTGCACATCTTTGGACTGTGGGAGGAAGCCAGACCACCCAGAAGAAACCCACACAGACACGGGGAGAATGTGCAAACTCCAGACAGACAGTCACCAGAGGCTGGAATCAAACCCGGGTCCCTGGTGCTGCAAGGTAGCAGTGCCAACCACTGAGCCACATGCCACCTGCACTTGCCAATTGGATAATGATCCAGCTAGGAGGGTGAATAGCTGATAATGGAGACTGTTAGTGGCTAACAATAGGTTATGTGTAAGAGCAGGAGGGCTAGGACATAGTAGTGCTCAAGGCCTAAAGTTCTTGAACTCGATATGGAGTCGAGAAGGCTATAGCATCCCCAGGCAGAAAATGAGATGTTGTCCCTCCAGTTTATGCTGAGCTTCACTGGAGCACTGCAACAGAGACAGAGATATTGGCCAGGGAATAGGGTGGTGTGTTGAAGTGACAGGCAACTGAAAGCTCGGGATCATTTTTGTGGGCAGAACATAAGTGTTCCGCAAAGCAGTCACCCAGTCTACACTTCATTTCCCCAGTGTGGAGAGGACCACACTGTGAGCAGCGAATGCAGTAGACAAAATTGTGGGAAGTGCAGCTTCACTTGGAAGGTATGTTTGGGCCCTTGGATACTGAGGAGAGTCGAGGGAAATGGGCAAGTGTTACACCTTTGGCAAGTGCAGGGGAAGGTATTGTACAGGGTTGTGGGAGTGAAGGAAGAGTGGACCAGAACATCCCGGAGGGCTCAGTCACTGCGGAAGGTGGACAAGGGAGGGGAAAGGAATGTGTGTCTTGTGATGGCATCTCACTGGAGGTTGCAGAAATAGCAACTAATGATTTTCTGGATATGAATGATGTTGGGATGTAGGTAGGGACAAGGGGAACCCTATCATTGTTGTGGGAGCGAAGAGAAGGGCTGAAGGCCATAGTTCGGCAGATGGGTCGGACCCAGTTAAGGGTTCTGTTGACAACAGCACTGGGGAATGCTCAGTTGAGGAAGGAGATAGACATTTCAGAGGCTGTCTTGTCAAAGTTGGCATCATCGGAACATATGTGATGGAGACAGAGGAACTGGGAGAATGGAATCGTCTTTACAACCTCAGACCCTGCTTCCTGTAAAGTCCAGGTGATGTGGGAGTCGGTGGGTTTATAGCGGCCAGTCTATTCCCAGAAATGGAGACAGATGTCGAGGAAAGGAGGAGTCAGGTGGACCAGGTGAAGAAAGTGAGTGCGGGGTGGAAATTGGAAGTGAAATTGATAAACTTTCCAATTCCGCATGAAAAGCAGCACCAATGATATTATAGTTATATTGAAGAAAGAGTTGTGGGTTGGCACTGAACCAGAACTGGAACAAAGAATATTCCACATACAATTCAGGTCAGTGTGGAAGGGGATAAATGGTAAGTAACATCTGTAAGAACACAAGCAAAGGATTTTTGGATGATCTCAATTTTACAGAAGGTAGACTGTAGGATATCAGCCGGTAGTGCAATAGTCAAGGCATGGATCAGGATTTCAGTAACAGGATGGCTAAGTAAGGTTGGAGTTGGACAATAAGTAGAGGTAGAAATAGGCAGTCTTAGTAATGATGTAGACATGGTCAGTGCTGATTGAGGCCAAGTATAATGCTGAGTTTATGAACAGTTTGCTTCAGTCTCAAACAGTTGCCAAGGAGAGGGGATAAAACTGCAGCTCTGAAATCTAAACTCAGGACATGCCTGCAAGTGCAGCTGCTCCAGTTATCAAGTTGCTGTTTGTGCTTCAATATTCCTTACTTGTCACTGTCCTTGAACTTTATTTTTCCTGACTTATTCCATCCTTTGTTCTTGTCATGATCTTCTTTCCTCTCCATTTTTTTTCCTTTTTAACATATTTGATAATTTCCTATTTATCTCTCCTGCTTTACCTTACATTCTCTCTCTCTCAATGTTTCACAAATTATTTTGTTCAATTGCACTTGAATCTAATTGAAATGGCTGTTTTGTCACATTCTCTGAAGATCATTTAAGTATTGTACAATTTTCACAACAAAAATCTCTCATTTTCGACATGCTGTTTTAATCTCAGATCAATCTGCATTATGTTTCTCAGTTTCCCTGTTTACTTTATTGGATGCATAAAATGTTAATGATCAACAAATATTTTCAGTTACCAATTTCTTTCAATACTGTAACCATCTAGAAAATTCTATAGCAGTTTTACAGGACGGAGGACTTTTACAACTCATTCATAGTGATTAGTCTGCTGCCTGACCCATCCCAGGAGATATGATTATCTGGGGCTTTTTTAGGTTGTCAGATTTTCTTTTAAATTTTTAAAACTTTTTTTAACGTAAACGTGCATTTAACATAGAAACAGGCCATTCAGGCCAACTAGTCTGTACTCTTAATGTTCCACAAGAGACTCTTCTCAATCTTTCAGCATATCCCTCCATTCCTATTTCTCTCAGATTCTTTTTGTATCAACCATTTCCCTTTGGCATCAACAACCCAGGCATTTTAATCACTCTGCATAAAGACACCTCTTCTAAAGGATTGTGAGTAGTTATCTTGCATTTGTGAAATCCTACTTTTTAAATCTACCACAAGTGAAAACAACTTCTCCACACCTACCTTGTACAAACCCCCCTTCGTCGTTTTGAAAACCTCCATCAAATTGGCCTGACTGCTTGTATATGGCCATTCGGCTCATCGAGTCTACACCAACCCTCCGAAGAGTGTCCCACCCAAACATTTCCCACGGCTAATCCACTGAGCCTACACATTTTTGGACTTTGCAATGAAACCGGAGTAAATAGGGAGACAAATGAGCAAATTCCACATACACTCGCCCGAGGGTGGAATCAAGCTCGGGTCTCTGGCGCTTAGAGGTAGCAGTGCTTCTAAATCCTTTCGATAAACTGAGCAGACCTATACAGACTACTCAACACTGATTTGACCAAAATCCCTGTCAATTTTGTTTAAAATTTGTTAATGAGTGGGATCCAGATTTCAGTCACATGGAGCATAGGTTCAGTACGCATGCCTTGTAATCATGCGATTATTTGAGGGGGGGGGGGTAATAGTCAGGAATTAAAAGGGGATCATTGCATTGGTAGCTCGCCACTAAATCATTCCCTTGTTTACGGAGTTACAAATGTTGAACATTAAGTTGGTAATAATAGATGCAGGCTCTTGTAGTGCAGCAGTGTTACCCTTACCTCTGGCCCTGAAACCTGCTTTCAAATCCCACGTGCTCCAGCGGTATGCTATAACATGTCTGAGTTGGCCGATTTTGAAAATACAGTGGATTTTATTTTCAAATGCAGTCCATGACCAATCAGCCTGAATCGCCCCAGACTGAAATAGGCGGTGCTTGTCAGACCTGGAACTTCATCCCCATTCACCAGAGAAACGTCCATTCTCTCCACTACAGCCATGATGACACTTCAATGTTACTTAATTGTAAAGGTTTTAGGACGTTCAAAGGTTTTTGAAAAGCGTGATGTAAATGCAGGCATTATTTTATAGCAACCTGAAAAACTCTACGCCTGAATTCGCATATTCAGAAGTAAAATTCAGAGTGCAGCGCTTGCGTGATTCCCATTCAATCTTAAATCTCTCCAAAATTGACATGATACTCTCTAATGCTTATTAGAATAATTGATTTCCGTTCTGAGCTCCTTCGCCCCCCACTAACGTTGTTGAAGAGTTCCAAGCCGAAGTGTCTGAGGCAGGCAGCTCCTCCTCCACTGACTGACTCATCGCGTTAATTTCATTCCAGCCGCTCATTCCTGACATTTTTCCCGAACCTGTCACCAGTCTAGTTTCCATCTCCAAAAATCCAACTTGGAATGAAAGCTGCAGACAGCCCCCCCAAAGCGGTCAGCTTGAACCGGTTACCGCTGAACTGCCTCTGCCTTTAGTAAAGGTAAGTTTGGGTCAATTGAAACTTTTCTTTCTGCCGGTTGTTGCTTTGCTCTGACAAAGGCAGAAATGTGGCATCGCTCTCATTTCTGACATTTTTGTGCCTGAACTTCCGCATTTCAGAGAAATCTCAGACTCTCCTTAACTTTAAATGTTGATTATTAATTATTTTAATAATAAAGACTTGACTCTTTACTTAAAACTCATCATATTCTTGCATTTAGGAAGAGGAAGCAAAACGCGTTTGTTCACAACAGATTTTTTTTTAAAAAAAGGATTGTGGAAACCAGACCGGCATCCGAGATTGGTAACTCCACAAATATTTCCGATTTGTAGGTAATTTCTGTTTTATTTTAAATGACTAAAATATTTAAAGTGTATTATTGTATCCCGGTCCGCGAGGGGTGGGGAAAGCTGGCCAAGCGAAATCTGAGCCGCCAATGCGGTGGGAATGTTCCTTCTTCGAGCGCAAACAACAGAAAAACTTATTAAAACTTACCCGGTACTTTTGCAAATGTCAGAATGTGTGTGTGTAGACAGTGTACAAAGTTGTATTCCTGACACGATGGCTATGCAAATAGCTCTCTTTATCTGAGTTCTGTGCTTGTGGATATTGTTCAACTAGTTTTATAAATGATTAGCACATCTTTTAAAAACAAAAAAATCCTCTTGAATATTCTTTCAAGAACTTTAATTGGCTCAAGATCTCTAATTTAAGTTTGTTTTAATTTTTCTTTGTTTGAATTCAGATGCAACTAAATGTAATAGATACTTGATTGGAAATGATCTGTGCTCTGATTCTAAATCCCCGTCCTTCTCTCTGCCCTGCATGGATCAGATTTCTCAACTAGTTTGTTGAATTGTCTTTGCATCAGCTTCACCTTGTCTTTTAACAAGCCATTGTACTAAAGAACAATCACAGTAAAATGCCAAATAATAGATATTTAAACAAATATATCCATGCTGATTTGTCTCTTGACATACTATCCATGTTGTTTCATCCCTCAGATAGTGATGCTTCCTTATTTAAATTGTAATCTGGGCATTCTCTTACTACTGCAATGTGGAATGTTGAGTCACTCATTGCCAATCCACAAGCTGCTCTTATTTGCTTCCATTTTCTCCACTTGTCTTTGGAAGATCCAGTTCAGTGGATGATAGTTTTTTTTCCACTACCTCTCTCAAGCATGATCTTAGTCTGTGCCTAGTAAATGAATTACAAACTATTTGACTGTAGGCACTATCACAGCCAATAATATTCAATGACAACCCTTCTATCAGAAATTATTGGAAAATGAGCAGTATGATGTTCAATGTAGACAAGTGTGAGGTTATCCTTGGACTGAAAAAGGAAAGATCAGAGTACTCTTCTAGATGGAATGAAGTTTGGAATGGCTGTCCAAAGAGACTTGGGTGTTCAGGTGCATAGATTTTTAAAGATTAGTAAATGTGATAATTAGAGTATGAGAGAAAAACCTGGTGTTACAGTTTTATAGGTATTTTTAAAAAGGAAAATAGTTAAGTGAACTTTTGGCCTGTGTAAAGTAAGTCTGGGGAATTGTTAATTGAAAACATTGAGATGTAAGATGAATTGAGCGGGCATTTTACCTTCAGTGTAAAGGATACAAATAACATTCAAAAATGGCTGTAGATCAGGAAAGAAATAAAGTTAACGTTTCTGGTCCAGTGACGCTCTTTCAGAATTGGAAATTTAATTTGCCAGGGAAGAACTGGAGCTTTGGGAAGTAAATATTGATATCTTGAAAAGAGTTCATATTACCAAAAGGGCTGTGCTGGAGTTCTCAAACTGCATAAAGATGGGTAGATCCCTGGGACCTGATCAGGTGTTTCTCAGAACATTGTGGGAAGCTAAGGAAGAAATTGCTGCACCCCTTGCTGAGATATTTGTTTCACCGATAGCCGTGGGTGAGGTGATAGAAGACTGGAGGGTGGCTAATGTGGTGCCACTGTTTAAGACAGGGCTGTAAGAAAAGGTCAGGGATCTATAGACCGGTGAGCCTTGCTTCAGTGATGGGTAAGTTGTTGGAGGGGATTCTGAAGGACAGGATTTACATGCCTTTGGAAAGGAAGGGACTGATTTAGGGATAGTCAACATGGCTTTGTGCCTGGGAAACTGTGCCTCAATGATTGAGGGCAGAGCAGTAGATGTGATCTATATGGACTTCAGTAAGGCATTTGACAAGATTCCTCAGGGTAGACTGGTTAGCAAGGTTATATCACGTGGAATACAGGGAGGACTAGCCATTTGGATACAGAACTGGCTCAAAGGTAGAAGTTGGTGGAGGGTTGCTTTTCAGGCTGGAGGCCTGTGACCAGCAGTGTGCCACTAGGATTACCTGTTTTTTTTCAGGTAAATGATTTTGACCTGAACTTAGGAGGTATAGTTAGTAGGTTTGCAGATGATATCAATTTGGAGGTAAAGTGGACAGCAGAGAAGGTTACCTTAGATTACAATGGGATCTTGATCAGATGAGCCAAGGGGTGGCAGCTGGAGTTTAATTTAGAATGCAAGGCACTACATTTTTGGAAAGGCAAATCGGGGCTGGACTTGCAGGTTCATAGTTCCTTGAAAGTAGAGTCGCAGGTAGATAGGATGATGAAAATAGTTTGCTTGTCTTTATTGGATGTGCATTGAGTATAGAGTAGAATAGACTTATAGGAAAGATGTGAAACTTGAAAGGGTTCAGAACATTTACAAGGATGTTGTCAAGGTTGGAGGATTTGAGCTGTAGGGAGAGTTGAAATAGGCTGGGGCTGTTTTCTCTGGAGCGTCAGAGGCTGAGGGGTGATCTTTGAGGTTTATAAAATCATGAGGGGCATGGATAGGGTAAATAGGCAAAGCCTTTCTTTTCCCTGGGTGGGGGAGTGCAGAACTAGAGGGCATAGGTTTAGGGTGAGAGGGGAAAGATATAAAAGAGACCTAAGGGGCAACTTTTTCACGCAGAGGGTGGTACATGTGTGGAATGAGCTGCCAGAGGATGTGGTGGAGGCTAGTACAATTGCAACATTTAAAAGGCACCTGGATGGGTATATGAATAGGAAGGGTTTGGAGGGGTATGGGGCAGGTGCTGGCAGGTGGGACTAGATTGGTTGGGATATCTGGTTGGTATGGACAAGTTGGACTAAAGGGTCTGTTTTCATGTTGTACATCTCTGACTCTATCTCTGCATGATGAGAGATTGCAAAGCTCTGTAATGCAGAGGAATCATGGTCTCCCCGTGCATGAATGGGAAAAGATGAGAATACAGCAAGTACACCAGACGAAAAGTGCCATCAGCCTGTTGAGTCTGTTCCATCCTTCAGTGAGATAATTACTGATTTATGGCCTAACGCCATATAGGTGTCTTTGGCCCATATTTCTTAATGTAGAGAATGGAAACAGACTGTTCAGACCAAACTGGTCCATGGTGCCCACTCAGCTAGTTCCAATTGCTCACATCTGGTCCATATCCCTCTTTAAACTCTTCCCATCCATGCTCCTATCTAAATGAGTTTTGAACATTGCTATTGTACCTGCCTCAGCCACTTTCTCTGGCAGCCCATTCTATATGTGAACTACTGTCTGCTTGAAGAAGTTGCCCGTCAGGTCCTTCTTCAATCTTTCCCCTCACACCCTTAAACTTATGCCCTCTAGTTTTCCCGATTCCCTGGGAAAAAGACTATATGCATTCATCCATTCTATGCCCGTCATGATTTTAAACAGCTCAGTCACTTCTCCGTCTCCTATGTTCCAAGCAATAAAATCCTATCCTGGCAAACCTCTCCCTGTAATTCAGGCCAACTAGTCCTGGCAACATTCTTGTAAATCTGCTTTGCACTCTTTACAGTTTAACTGTCTTTCCTATACAGGGTGGCCAAAACTTTACTCAATACTTCTAAGTGAGTATTCACCAATGTTTTATACAACTGTAACATAATGTCCCAACTCTTATACTGAATGCCTCGATTGATGAAGACCAGCATGCTAAATGCCTTCACCCTGTCTACCTGTAACATTACTTTTGAAGAACCATGTACCTGTACTTGCATTCCTAGGTCCCTCTGTTCCACAACACTCCTCAGACCTTTTCATTTACTGTATGAGTCCCACCTTGGTTTGACTTTCCAATTACAGAACTTTAAATACAGAACTTTAAAGTGTGTAGACAAAAAGTTGCATCATTATTATTACACAGTTAGAATTTCAAGACAAAATTTCAGCAGCATTGATTTCATAGAGGAAAAAAAACGACAAGCTTTAAAAGCATCATAATAAATAAACAGGTTAAGAAATAATGGCAGGTGAAATAATACTTCCAAAAGGATTCAATGTCAGAAGATAGGCCAGATCTAACACGGAATTAGTCATTTTGGAGAAAAGTTCTTGAAATACAGAATTGCTTCAAAATTCAACACTTAAGTCTGAAGCTGACCAAAGTAACACACTATTGCATCCAGCATGCTAAGAATTAGTGTAAGGCTTTGTTGTTCTATAACACTGACAAGTGCCCAGCTATGACAAAAGAATGTTACCCAGTGAAAAGCCAATTGTTTACTCATAAAGAAAAAGCTTGATGTGGTTGGATTTCTTCCTTTAGAAAATATACCCAGTGCATTCCAAGGGGAAAATGGGGTCCAATTGATTTCAAGCTTGACAAAACATATTTCAATGATCAGCTTGGTAATTTTGAGCTTGATACAAGCATGAGTCTCTCTATCTTATCAAATCAAATACCATGGCTGGAGGAGCAAAAGACACAACCTATAGAATCATTTTCAACATTGCAGGTATATTACACGCAACACTACAGTATAAAGTGTCAAACTGAGGAGGATGCTATATCATTTATAATCAGGAAGCTTCCCCTTTAAGCAACAAAGTGAGTTTTGCCATAAGCCTTTTTCAAACAAATAAGACAACTGGCGGCGTATTAGGATAGATTCTTCTTCTCGAGGGGATGCTGAGTCATTCATTGGATTGGACAAACCCAACACTGAATACAGCATCAAACTTTCAGAGTTCCCTACAGACCGGAGTTGTCTGTCTGGATTTGAAAATCAGTTTGCTTAAGGGTGAAAGAGGAAAGCCAGAGAATTAAACACCAGTTAGCCTAACATCTATGGTGGGGAAAATGTTGAAGTTTATAACTGAAGATGTGTAACTGACCACAACAGTTAGTTGTGGTCAATTAAATGTTCACTGAGAACTAGCATGGATTAATGACAGGTAGGTCATGCCTGACAAACCTCATTAAACCTTTTTGAAGAGTTGACTAAAGTCATAGGATCTTTAAAAATCAAAGAGGTTGTCTTTGTGTTGAACCACAGGAGATGGGAGAGATAATAAATGTATGTCTCTGAATGTTTATAAGGACTTTCACAAGGCATTTGATAAAGTCTCAGACTATTAACTAAGATAGAAGCCTATGGAGCTGAGGCAAACTGCTGACATGACTGGGAAATTCATTGAATGGCAGACTACAGAAAGTAGGGATAATGGGTAGGTACTCAAATTGGTGGGACGTGACCAGTGGTGTCCCACATGAATCTGTTACAGCCTTAATTATTCACTAGTTATTAATAACTTGGATAATGGCATAGAAAGTCATATCTCCAGATTTGCTGATGACAAACAGCAGTGTTGTAGACAAAGGGATACTCAGCCTAGTTAAATAGGTAAAACTGTGGCAGATGGAGCTCAATGTAGACAAGTGAGGTTATTCACCTTGGACTGAAAAAGGAAAGATCAGGGTACTTTCAAGATGATATGAAGTTTAATATAATGGCTCCCCAAAGAGACTTGGGCGTTTGGGTGCATATATTTTTAAGATGCATGATGCAGAAAATAATGAAGGCTAATGCATTGCTGACCTTTATACTCCAAACATCTGGATATAAGGATGCAGAAGTTATGCTGCAAATAAACAAAACCATGGTTTAAAACCCCACTTGGAGTACTAGAGCGATCAGAGTACCACAATTTAGCCTTGTAGGTTTATAAGAGTGTCAGAGTCATACAGCGTGGAAACACAAGCTCTTTTGTCCCGTCGGTCTGTGCTGACCTGTTTCTGCATTAAACTAGTCCCACCTGCCTGCGCTTGGCCCATATCCCTTCAAATATTTTTTATTCATGTACTTATCCAAATGTCTTTTAAACATTGTAACTGGACCTGTATCCATCACTTCCACTCATGAACCACTCTGTTTAAAAATAAAGTTGCCCCCATGTCTTTTTAAAAATCTTTCTCCTCTCATCTTTAAAAATATGCCCCCACTTCCCCCAGTTTTGAAATCCCTCATCCGAGGGAAAAGACAACTGCCATTCACCTTATTTATACACCTTATGATTTTATAAACCTCGATAAGGTCACCCATCAAATTCCTAAGCTCCAGTAGAAAGTATCCCAGTCTATTCAACCTCTCCTTATAACTCAAAACCTCCATTCTTGCAACATCCTAGTAAATCTTTTCTGAACCCTCTCCTAGTTAATAATATCCTTCCTATAACAAGGTGACCAGAACTGGATGCATTATTCCAGGAGAGACCTCACTAACGTCCTGTGCAACTTCAACATGACACCCCAAGCCCTATGGTCAAAGGACTCAGCAATTAATGCAAGCGTGCTAAACACCACCTTAACCACCCTGTCTACCTGTGACACAAACTTCAAAGAATTATGTACCTGAACCCTTAAGTGTCTCTGATCTACAACACTATCCAAGACCCTATTTTTAATTGTATAAATCCTGCCCTTGTTTGTTTTACCAAAATGCAATAACTCTCATTTATCCAAATTAACCTCCCGTCTGCTATTCCACTGTCCATTGACCCATTTGATCTTTTTTTTTTGTAATCTTTGATACTGTTCTTCATTGTCCACTGTACCACTAATTTTGGGGTCATTCACAAATTTACTGACCATGTCTTCTATATTCTTATCTGAATCATTTATACAAATGACAAACAAAAGTAGACCCAGTACCAAGCATATGGAACACCACTGGTTACAAGCTTCCGGTCAAAGAAACAACCCTTCACCAACACTGTCTCTTGCCGTTAAGCCAATTTTATACAGTATCCAATTGGCAAACTCACTCTGAATCCCAAGAGATCTAATTAATCTGCCATGTGAAACTTTGTCAAAGAGTTTACTAAAGTACAAGTAAACCATGTCTATCGCTCTGCCTTCATCAATCTTCTTGGTTACTTCCTCAAAAAACACAATCGAGTTTGTGAAACACAAGTTCCCTCACACAAAACCATGCTGACTATCCTCCGTCATTGCTTGCCTCTCCAAATGCCTATAAATCCATCTTTCAGATTCGGTTCCACCAACTTCCTACCACCAAATTCAGACTCTTAGGTCTATAGTTCCCAGGATTCTCTTTACATCCTTCCTTAAACAAAGGCAGAACGTTAGCCACTCCAGTTATCTG
Source organism: Chiloscyllium punctatum (assembly GCF_047496795.1). Lineage (NCBI taxonomy): Eukaryota > Metazoa > Chordata > Chondrichthyes > Orectolobiformes > Hemiscylliidae > Chiloscyllium > Chiloscyllium punctatum. The sequence goes on along the minus strand of NC_092756.1, from coordinate 101,329,098 downwards.
GCACCTCACCCATAGTTATAGATGATACAAATATTTCTGCAAAAGGTCTCTCACTAGATCAGGTCCTTTTTTTTATATTTTCTAAGATCTCCAGCACTACTACTCCTACAATGTGAACCTCAATATTTATTCCTAAATTCTTTAGCCTCCATTTCTTTCTCCACAGTAAAAGCTGATGTAAAATATTCATTTTAATTTGTTAAAATATTCATTTTGAGGTTCAATACAACCATGACCTCTTGAGTTTAAGGGCCCGACTCTCTCTAGTTGCTTTCTTCTACTTTGTAGAATCTCCTTTTTAGGTTATCCTTGACTTTATCTGCCAAGGCTATCTCATTCTCTCTTTGCCTTCCTAATCTCCCTTTTAAGAATGCCTCTACACTCTTTATACATTTCAAGAGATTCATTTGCTATCTGGACTTCAGGATTAAGTTATGAAGACAGATTATAGAAATTAAACTTGTTTTCTCCAGAATTTAAAAGGTTATGAGGTGATCTGATCAAAGCCTTCAAGATATTAACAGGAAAAGACAGGTTAGATAAAGATAAACTGTTTCCACTGTTTGGAGATTCTGGGACTAGGGGCATAGTCTGGGCGTTAAAGGCCAGACTATATAGGAGACCTATTAGGAAGGATGTCTACGCCCAAACTGTGCTGGTGGTTTGGGACTCTTTGGCAGTAGATGGTGGATCAAGTACTAGTTTTAAATTAGAAATGGATCACCTTTTCTGTTAAGTGAAGGTATTGAGCGATTATGGGCCAAAGGTTAGACCACAAACCAGCAATGGTCTTATTTAAATGGCAGAACAGACTGAAGGTGCTGAATGGCCTTCCTCTATTCCTATGCAACAAGATACGATTGATATGTGGTAGCCATATGTCAAAGTGAGTGATTTTTTTTTTACATTTTGAGAGAAATAAGAGCGTAACAAAGATGATACTACAAAACAAAACTTAGATGGGTGGCACGATGGTTCAGTGGTTAGCACTGCTGCCTCACAGTGCCACGGGCCGGAGTTCGATTCCTGCCTCCGGTGACTATGCAAACTCCACACAGACATTCTTCCCGTGTCTGTGTGGGTTTCCTCTGGGTGCTCCAGTTTCCTCCCACAATCCAAAGATGTGCTGTTCGGGTGAATTGCCCATAGTGTTAGGTGCATTAGTCGAGGTAAATATAGGGTGGGTTACTTTTCAGAGGGTCGGTGTGGATTTGTTGGGCTGAAGTGCCTGTTTCCATACTGTAAAGAATCTAATCTAATCTAGAGAAATGTGTATGAAAACCAAAGCTGGCCTGAAGTGAATTGGCAAATTTTAGATAAAAGGATAGGTTAATAGAGATGCAGTGGCAGGTATTCGAGTTGATATTTCACAATACAAAGTACAGCTACATTTCAAAGAGTAATAAAAATTCCAAGAAATGGACCCACTTTTTTGGTTAACTAGAAACTTTAAAGATAGTAACAATCTTCCTTTTTTAAACAAAAGTACATAAATCTGCAATGGTAGTAGGTCAGAAGACTGGACAGAATATAAAATCAACAAAAATGACCAAAAAGAGGATAGAAAATTCCAGTAGAAGTGAAAGCTGGCCAATTTTTTTTAAAAAAAAGGAGGGTCTAAAAAATATTTAGTTAATAAGGTGAGCAGTGGTCCCACAAAAAGTGAGACTGGACAATTGATTATAGAAATGGCAGATTAATTGAATAGATTTTATATTAGTCGTCTTATGCTGTGACAAATCTCTGGAGCAGGCGAAACTTTAACCTGGATTTTTTGGCTCCGAGATAGGTGCACTATACCACAAGAGGCTCCCTCTTAGAGTCATATGGATGTACAGCATGGAAACAGGCCCTTCAGTCCAACCCATCCATGCTGACCTGATATTCTAAATTAATCTAGTCCTATTTGCCAGCATTTGGCCCATATTGTTCTAAACCATTCCTATTCGTATATGCATCCAATTAAATGTTGTAATTGTACCAACCTCCTCCACTTTCTTTGGCAGCTCATTCCATACCCTCTGGAAAACGTTGCCCCTTAGGTCTGTACTAAATTTTTCCCCTCTCATCCTAAACCTATGCCCCCTAGTTTTGAACTCCCCTCACCCATTGAAAAGACCTTTTATGTATTTACCCTATTTATGCACGTCATGATTTTATATACTTCTATAAGATCACCCCTCTGTGTCTGACGCTCCAGAGAAAACAGCCCCAGCCTATTCAGCGTCTCCCTATACCTCAAACCCTCCAACCCTGGCAACTTCCTTGTAAATTTTTTCTGAACCCTTTCAAGTTTCACAACACTCTTCCAATAGGAGGGAGACCAGAATTGCACACAGTATTCCAAACATGGCCTAACCAGTGTGCTGTACAGAAGCAACATGACCTCCCAACTCCTACACTTCATACACTGACCAATAAAGGAAGGCATCCCAAATGCTGCCTTCACCGTCCTATTTATCTGTGACTCCACTTTCATGATAGAAAATACAAGTACCATCCCAGCAGTTGAAATGGAAAGAAGGGAGGAAGTCTGAAAACACAATCATCTAGGAAATGACATGGAGTAAATTGTTGGGGCTGCAGGCTGACAGAAACGTGGTCCAGATGGACTTCAGACCCTAGGATAAAAGAAAATGGTGAGAGAGTGAATGTATCGGTTTTAATTTTCCAAAACTTGATTTGTAGATATTCCATTAGATTGGAAGATAATAAATGTTATTCCTTTATCTTAGAGAGAAATAGCAAAAAAAAAGACCATTAGAGCTTAATAACAGTCATAGGGAAAATGTCATAACTTTATTATGAAAGTTATAACTGGGCACTTGGATAAGTTCGAGATAATCGGGCAGAATCAACAAGACTTTGCAAAAGAGAAATCATGTTGGCCAATCTATTGGAGTTCTTTTGAGGCAATACAGGCTGTTTGGCAGGGAACTGGTGGGCATGCTGTTCTTATTTGATGTGGAAAATAAAAGCTTATGGTGTAAGGGGTAGCATCTTGGCATGGATGAAATTTTCTCTGGCTAAGAGGAAATGGTAGCTCAAGTCTCTTTTAGTTTAAGATGTAATGAGTAGCGTACTGCAGGGATCCCTGCGGAATCTCTACTGTTTTCTATTTATATAAATGACTTGGATGATGGGATTGTTGCCAAATCTGCTGATCATACAAGGATAGATAGGAAAGTAAGTTGTGAAGACGACACAAGGAGGTTATGAAAAGATATAGCAAATGGAGCATAATACGTGAAAATGAAATTCTTCATTTTGGCAGGAAAAGTGAAAAAACAGTATATTACCTAAATGGTGAGGGCTCGGAGGTGCAGAGGCATCTGGATATCCTAGTGCATGAATCATAAGATTTAATATGCAGGTATAGCAAGAAATTAAGAAAACTAATTGAATATTGACATTTATCATGGGAGTTGAACTCAGCAAGTAAGGAGGTTATGCTTCAGTTATACAGGATACTGATGAGACTGCATCTAGATTACTGTGTATGACATTAGTCACCTTAGTTAGGGAAAGATGTGAATATACTGGAGGCAGTTCAGAGACGACTAGCCCTGGGAATGAAGAAAGGTTGGACAGGCTAAAATTGAATCTACCAGAGTATAGAGTCAGAAGTAACATTTTATTAAAAGATGCAAGGTCCTGAGGATTTTGACAGGGTAGGTGTGGAGATTGATGCCTGTGTGGAATCTAGAGCTAGGGTCCCCGTTTAAATGCCAGGATCTTTAAAGCCAAGATTTTTTTTTACTGAAGGTTGTGCATCTATGGAATTCCTTCACCACTTTTTTTAAAGAATGGCATTTTGAATATTTTAAGGCAGAGATAGATGGATTCTTAACTTTTCACCCTTTTTTTATTTATCAGAGTGATCTGTTTGTTCAATGGATGGCTTTGATTATTGCTGTTGACTATTTTTCACTGTAGAGGTAGGCTAAAAACATGTTCTCCTCCACCACTATGGAAGCAGTTGTCAGGATCTTGCCTGAAATTTTCCCTATATATGGGATCCTGACATGGTTGTGTCAGAAATTGGACCGCGGTTTGCCCAAAAATACTTTCAGCCAGTTTGCAGCCACTTTAGATTTGGACATGTTACCAGTTTGCTGAGATACATACAGTATAATGAGGAAGCTGAATGTGGGGTCCAGACAGACAAGTCCCTTTTGAAGGAAAATGCTGACTTTTATACAATATTGTTTAAATTACCCAGCCATCCCCATTCGTGTGGTTTATTGCCATCAGAATTGCTCCAGATATGAAAACTGGAGAGTCTATTCCCTATCCAGTCAAGGAGGTACAATAGCTGAGACCATGGGACTATATAAAAATGTTTGCAAAAATAAAAAGTCTTAACCAGTCAGCAGGTTGCTAACAACATGTTTCATTTGCATGATGGCTACTGCACTTGGGCATAGGGCAGCAGGTGTAGATAAGAGACCCCAATAGCAATGGGACAGATATCCCAAGATTCAATTGACTAGCAATGATCATTTGTTGCCCATAGATGACTAGAAAAAAGTTCTGGGATTTGCATATTAATCAATTGAAACTTATATCCCCATTCTAAGTGATTAAAGATTTAACAGCAATCTAGGTTTGTCCAACACATCACATCAGTTGTATGACACTTTGATCTTTTACTACAAATTCTGTGTCCTATGATCCTGCCCCACTTGACAAAGGCGCAGTACATTGAAAGCTTGTACTTTTGACTAAACTTGTTGGATTATAACCTGGTGTTGTCTGAATAATAAATCAAATCAGTCATTCAATAACACTTGGGGTGAACCCAGTGAACAATGTCATGATGGTGATGATTTGCAGATCAATACAGTCAAGATCAGAATTGAGGCCACAATCCACAAGCCAAAGAACTACCAATCTTCTAAATTTGAAGTCTATGCATTCTGGAAGATGTGTGAAACCTCCAGACTGTCTAAATTTATGAAGTCACAGACTTGTGCAGACAGTGTGTGGAAGGTCAGGCAGTCATTACTGTAGAAATGGATAAAACCATTAACTTATAATTTTTAATTAAGGGTTTTTTTAAAAAACTTGCATTAACATGGCTTTGGAAGATTTGATGTTGAAGTTGCATTAAGCTCCATTTAGTCTATGGGTAGAATCTTGGGGAATTGCACAAAAGCACTAGGATCAGGAGTAGGCTGTGTCTCCCTTCTAGCCTGCTCTTCCATTCAATAAGATCATGGCTGATCATTTTGTGGCCTCTGCTCCAATAATGCACCCTCTCACCAAAACCCTTAATTCCTTTACTGTTCAAAAAATTATCTCTCTTTTTGCTTTAAAAACATTCAATGAGGAAGCCTCAACTACTTCATTGGGCAGGGAATTCCAAAGGTTTATAACCCTCTGGATGAAGAGGTTCCTTCTCAATTCAGTCCTAAATCTGCTCTGCCTAATTGAGGTTATGCTCTCTTGTACTATTTTCACCCACCAGCGGAAACATCCTCTCTACTTCTACCTTTATCTATTTCCCTTTGTAATTTTATGTTTCTATAAGATTCCCCCCTCATTCTTCTAAGGTTCAATGGAGACAGACATGTTATCTGTGGCACCTGATAGTCTTGTAATTATGTCTAATGTGACAAAGTAATTTCTATCAATTTTGTTTTGCAATAACCTGCTCTTGTTACATAAATTTGATGATTTGGAGATGCCAGTGTTGGACTGGGGTGTACAAAGTTAAAAATCACACAACACCAGTTTATAGTCCAACAGGTTTAACTGGAAGCACACTAGCTTTCGGAGTGTCGCTCCTTCATCAGGTGGTTGTGGAGGATTGTGCCTTACAATTGTGTCCTCCATAACCACCTGATGAAGGAGCGATGCTCCGAAAGCTAATGCTTCCAATTAAACCTGTTGGACTACAAACTTATTACGTAAAGGGGTAAAAACAATGACTGCAGATGCTGGAAACCAGATTCTGGATTAGAGTGGTGCTGGAAAAGCACAGCAGGTCAGGCAGCATCCGAGGAACAGGAAAATTGACGTTTCAGGCAAAAGCCCTTCATTCCTGATTGAAGGGCTTTTCCGACACGTCGGTTTTCCTGCTCCTCGGATGCTGCCTGAACTGCTGTGCTCTTCCAGCACCACTCTAATCCATTTTCTTTTTAAGACTTATCAGTGATCTGTTGTGTGAAATGCCTCACTGAGAACACTGGAAATCAAGCTCACCTGTGCCCCCAAACCCCCCAATTCCTGGAATCCTATCAAAGTAGGCACATATTCTTCAGTTTAACTGTCTGCTTAGATCCAGGTGAACAGAAAACACCGACCAGGCTTTTGGACTTAATAAGAATTACTATTTTTTTTATAAACAGATTCTAGCGACAGATAAAAAAATTGTACTATGACATATAATGCTACTAGTTAAGCTTTACGCCTCTTTTAAATCTTCTATACACACGTGCACATACAGAGACAGACTAACATTGATTTTATTGGTGTCGGGCCAAACTGAGAAGATGGCTTCTGTCCACAGAACTATTGGGTTCACTGAAGTGATCTTTAGTTTCCTGGACTTAGCATCTCTCTTTCAGGTATTCCTTTGAAAGAGGGTCTGAGCAACCCGTTTGCAAATTAAGACTCTGCTTTAACTAGTTGTTTTTAATGAATAAACTGGCTTTATTCAGGCTTTAGGTTTTTTAGAAAGACCGACACAACTTCCTCTTTTAGAGGTGTGACAGCTACTGGCCATGTCATCTAACATTTTCTTTGTAAGAATGAAAAGGGAAATTGGTGGCACCATTGCTCAACCACCCAGTGACCAATAACCAGGAAGCCCATTAACCTGCTCAGGAAAAGCCGTTTTCCTAGTTGACTATCCATCACTTTTTTTTTCCCTGAAACCTTCCAAATCTTTTCCTTTTCAGGATTTGGAGATGCTGGTGTTGCACTGGGGATGTACAAAGTTAAAAATCTCTCAACACCAGTTTATAGTCCAACAGGTTTATTTGGAAGCACTAGTTTTCGGAGCGCTGCTCCTTCATCAGGTGGTTGTGGAGAATAAGATCATAAGATACAGAATTTATAGAAAGTTTAGTGTGATGTAACTGAAATTTATATATTGAAAAAATCCTGGATTATTTAAGTCTCATGTTTTAGAATGGACATGTTAGTTTCAATTCTTTCATGTGTAAATCGCAAACATTTAAAAGTTACATTCTCAAGTGAACTTTAACTATTGGTGTCATGTTGGCTCAGTAATGCATTTTAAGGTGTGAGACTATCTGTGCAACAATGGTCAGACTGATTCTAATCTAAAAATTGGATTTAAAGAATCTTACATGGATTCATGCAGTTTTTGAGCAAAGTAAAATGTAATTCTGCAATTACAAATTCACTCCTCGAACTGTGTGTGGGGGGGGGGGGGGGTGAGGGTTATGAGTGTGTCTGTCTGTGAGAGAGTGTGTGTATCTGTGTGAGTGTTAAAGGGTACAAGTCCGTGAGAGGCTGACATGACACCAATAGTTAAAGTTCACTTGAGAATGTAACTTTTAAATGTTCTGTGTGATTTACATATGAAAGAACTGAAATCAATATTCTCGTTCTAAAAGATGAGACACTTAACAAACAATGCAGGTCTTTTTCAATATATAATTTCATGTACATCACACAGTAAACTTTTTTGCTATAAATACTGTCTTATGATCTTGTACTCCACAACCACCTGATGAAGAAGCAGCGCTCCAAAACCTTTCAAATAATTGTCTAATTCTCTCTTCAGAGCCACAATTGAATCTGCATCAACCACACTAGTGCATTCCAGATACTCTCGCTGCATTTTCTAAAGGGTTTTCCTCATGTCATTGTCTCTTTTGCTAATCACCTTCAGTTGTGTACATTGGTTCTGGATAATTAGTGACAATTTAAACTCACAACATAGGAGAGCTGAAAAGGAAACAACCAGTTCAGTCTTTCCTAATGGATGGAAGCTTTCAGTTCACCATTCCTGTAAATATTGTATCTATTCCAGTAAATTGTTTGATACTACTGTTTGAAAGCTGTTATGTTTAAAAATGAATGGCAGCATGTGTTTATATCCTGCTCTGTGGTTTAGAAAGGCAGAATGATGGATGCATCCAAAAATGGTGCCACGTGGTCTTTTATATCCACCTGGCACCTCCAGACTAAAGTTTCACCTGAAAGACAGCGTCTCCAACAAAGCAGTGCTCCTTCACGACTGCACTGGAATGTTAGCCTTTTTTGTATTCCAATCTTGGAGTAAGATTAAGACTAAAACATACAACCTTGTGATTCCGAGACACGGTGCGCTATCAATTGAACCACAGCAGACACACAGTTTCTGGATTGTATGGTGCTCTAACTATAACTGTTTTGTTCTTTATTTACTGCATAAAGACAGTGCTTATTTTTATATTTTTACGATTAAAAATAATGTTTTTGTGTTCGTTGGTCATTTAATCGAGAATATTTTGCAAGTTTGTAACAAATTGAAGTTTGTTTTAATTGATTGAAGAACACATGCTATCGGCCGGCAGCTGTCAGCACGGGGTCCCACTGCTGTTGAATGACTCTGCTTGTTGTCAGCTTGCACTTTCCAGGCTGTGTTTTTACTGTGCTCCAATTAAGATCTGCAACAGGTGGTGTTAGTCTGGGTTAGCAGCTGTTCAGAATGAGAGATGCTAAAGAAGGACTGCCTGTAAAAAAATAATTTCTTCACAATGCCCTTCGCTGCTATTCAGTTAGGAACCAGCTACACCTACCTTGTATCAGAACACACTCCGATGTGCGAAAACTGCTGATCACAACATCATTTGCTTAAGGGCCACCCATTTGTAGCTTGGGTTTCAACAAAGAGCAAAAGCAGATGTTTGAAAACTTCATTCTCCGCCCATTGTGAAGAGCCTTCAGAAGTATAAACAGTAGATTCTGTTTAAAGTACCTGCTATTGAAAGAGTATTTTTAGGTTATACAGGCAGTTCTATTATGCAATGGTTGTGTTCTTATGTAAGCCCGCATTATAGAAAAATTGCACTTTAGAAACAGCACTTGAGGTATTGGTGATGTAATCATGTTACAGCCAACGTTTCAAAAATTTGCGCTTTGAAAACATGTCCCTAATTCTTCAACCACGTTACAGCGAATTCACATTAAGGAAACGCAAGTTAGAGCAGAACCACCTGTAGTACTAGGATGATACACTAGTGGGAGAAGGTCTGGCATTCGAGAGAAGAACATTTTGAGTGTACAAATTTGTGTAACAGTATGGAGGAGTTTTTGTTTAACCTTCCAGGGTACTGTGATTCACTGGACAGTCTCATTATGCATATAAAGCATATGTCCTATAATCTATCCCTCCACCTCTGTACTGCACGATACAAAACTTTTACTGAAACAAACGCCCATTAACTTCGCAGGGCATTCATAGTCTCTAAGACCAAAATCCAAGTATGGCATCTGTTCCCTGAGTGATTAAGGATTTGTGCCACAATGTGTATTTATACAGCTCCTTTAATAGCATACAATGTTCCAACACACTTTTTGATCTTCACCCAGAGAATAGTGGAAATCTGAAATGTATTGCCAGAGTGTAATTGAAGCAGGAAACCTCAACATTGTAAAAGTATTTGGATGAGTACTTGATGTCATAACATTCAAGGCTATAGGCTGAGTGCTACAAAGTAGGGTCGATTTTTGTCAGTGCAAATGCGATAGGCTGTGCTAGATGATCCTAAGGAGTACAGGTGGGAAAATTTGAGTTATGGTCTCAATCACATCAGCCAGGAAATTTAGTTAATGACTGAGCAGGCTCAGTGACTGATTGGTCTACTCCTTCCTACTTCCTATCTTTTTAGTGTTGAAACCAATTACCTCATTTTCCCTTATTATACTCTATCTGCCATCTTGCTGCCAAGTCTTAATTTGTTTGACCCATTTGCACACACTTCTGGCTGCGCTTTCCTGTAATGTCCAGAATGTTTGCAGGTCCCAAGCCCATTTATAGCCTCAGCATGTACCTGCCAGATTGATTTTTTTTGAGACATCTTCCTGATTAATCACCTGCACCTTTTTGCAGTCCATTTAAGAACAGTGGATCATCCAGGGAAGCATTTGGCCTAATTGACAGCCTTGAGCAATGCCCAAATGACAGCCCTACTGAGAGACCAACACTGCTGGGAAAGAGAAAGACTTAGTGCAAAATGGAAGTGCACACACAGGCCTCTGTTCAGGTTGTGAAAATTATGGCAAAGTGCTATGAAGGGACCTTGAGATAAAAGGTTGTCCTTCCAGTGACAATTCTAGACACCAATAAGCACTGCAACCCCAATCTTGCCAATTAATTCTGCCATCCATAACCTTCTGTGCAGTGTAGTAATTATCTCCGGAGGGAGTTTGATTCCTGAAGGACAGGTCGGGATTTTGAAACTTAGAAAAGTTTATTGTGGAGGGAGAGAATGACTTTGGAGCCCGAATTAATTGAATTGTCTGACACTGGTCCTTTCCATGGTGCAGATTGCCAGTACCTGTGGCTGCTCAAACTGGGAAAGTTGTCTGGAAGCAGCACCTGAGATCTGACCTGGAGATCTCTTGTTCCATTCCTGGTCTATCAGCCTCCAAACCCATTTCCAAGGGGTTGGGAAAATTGTTTGCATTGTCTTTCTTTAGCTGACTATGTATCTGCAGCAAAGTTGGATACATTACCCTTCACTCTTTTAATGTAGATTACAAATCCTGAGGCACCAATGTTGGTTCTTGTGACCAAACTATGGCCTGACATTTAAAATGTGCCTTTTTATTCCTACTATTCTTTTCTGTATTTTAACCAATCCCCTATTCTTACCAATGTAAATCCCTCCTCAAGTCAGTGAGCCTGTATCTTGCACATCAATGGAATGAGGGAAACAATTAATGTCCTACAATCAAATCGGAAAAAATAGATTTGACCAGTTTTAAACAAATAGAAATGTAGGAAAAGGTGGAGAGAGGATAAAGAACAAAAAGGAAAATCTTGAGTAGGATGGAATTTCGAGAGATTGTTGACCAAGGAATGATGGCATAAGGGAAGGTGACAACAGAACAAATAAAGAAACAGAAATCCATCTGGAGGTGATGCAAATCTAAAACAGAATGATCAATGACAGCTGGTGTTGAGACTATGCAAGGGAAAGGTTTAAATTTGAAGTTAATTCCATCTTGAGTCCAGAGGGCTGTAGAATATATACATGATGGGTTTATTGGTCTTCCTACAATGGTATAGTCTAGGGAAACAAAGCCAGGTCAAAATGGAGTGTCTTAAGGAATTAAATGATGGGCAACTGAAAGTTTAGGATCATGTTTGAGCAGTATACCAAAGTGTTCCAGATCTGGTCTTGCAATCTGTTCTACCTCCCCAATATACAGATGACTGCATTGAGTGGTGAATACAGCAAGCTGAACTGAAGACATTCCAAATAAATTGCTACTTCACCTGATAGGAATGTTTGGGCCTCGAAAAGTGAGGGGGTTAAATAGAGAGAGATTCTTGATTAGTAAGGGAATCGAGCAATACAGGGAGAAGGCAGGAGAATGGGATTAAGAAACATTAGCCATGATTGACTGACTAGCAGAGCAGATTTGGACCAAACTGCCTAATTCTGCCTTATAAGAGAAGCTGAGCTGACAGATGTTGTTTCTTGTAATCTCTGCCCTGATTTTTCGTGATGTATTATTTGAGGACGTTATCTTGATTGGATTCCACAAACCTGCCTCCAGTCTACCTTTGCCAGATTGATTTTTCCACGATGATAGATTTAAGTTTATTGTCACTTTAGTACAGTGTACACTTTTCACTATATTCTTGTACCATGTCACCATACACAGTACTGTCTTTGGTAAAACATATCTAGGTACAGAATACTTTAGTTACAGAAATAGTAAAATAAACTAAAAGATAGTGTTAAGCACAAGTATGTTAAGCTGAGACTGTTCCACATTTCTCACTCAATTCTCCCTTTTTGTGTTTCACTCAGATGATATAATTCTTACAGCATTTGATAGTGCAATGATTTGGTTGTAATTGATGTGAATTCCATTCCCCTTTCATCATTAAAGTGAAATGCAGTAAAATGAAGGGCCCACTGAAAACACTGTTGCAATGCTGCAGAAATTCTGAACGGGACAAATGTGCTGTTTTCAAGAAGCTGAATTCTTAAAATGTCAAAGTGGGTAGATAGGTAGAAAGTTGGAAGTTAGAAGTGTTTTCACTTTATTAACCTGTGAAATACAGAAGGGCTCATGAACAATTTTTAAGATTAGGAGCTGAATTGTGAAATTACAAAATCTCTTGGATGTATGCTTGCTTGTATTACTTAGCAGAACAAAGTCCAGTCAAGTCAATCCCACCTGGCAGTAGACCTCCCCTCCAGTGGGCTTCCTACTGGCTGACTTGGTGAAGATGAACATGATGGAGAGAGGAATTGGTGGAATTGGCCACAATGCTCAGGATTATTTTTTCTTTCTTTTCACTTGGCTCTCTTTCTATCATTTTTTCTTTTCTTTTGGAGCTGTTTGTGGCAGGTTAGTCAGTGAAATTAGCATGGCAGTTAGAGTAGGCTGTGTGCTGAATAGCAACTCCTCCTGGTGCTCCGAGGTAATGGTGGATACAGCTCCTCACAGTAACTGGAGGTGGTGGTGGCAGCGACAGCAGGAATGTCCTCCTGGCATCGGGGTTGGTGGTGGCAGTGGCAGCAAAGCTTCTCCAGCAACCAGGACGGTGGCAGCAGCAGACTTTTCAATATGTCACCTTGCTGGCTTCGCCATCTTCGAGGAGGGCAGCTGGAGCGGGCCTCTTGACAAGATAGCGACAACAGCCTAGTCCAGCAGAGGAGCTGGAGACTCCTGGCTGAGATAGGCATAGAGCAGGGACTCCTGGCACTGGTGAGGCAGCAGCAGCATGGTGTACCCAGAGCTGGAACTCCTGGTGTCATCAAAGTGGCAGTGGAGTCGGAGTTCTGGTTGCAAGGCGTGTGCATTCAGCATGGGACTTAGCATCCATGGCGGCATTGGTGAGGTTGGCCCAGCAGTGAGGTGATGGCGCCTAAAGAGTGGCAACTCCTACATTGGTGGATCTGGAGCAGACCGCAGTGGAGGGGAGAAGGTGGCACAGGTATCAGTGGTGAGCTGGCTCAGGACCCTTTCAGTCATATCTTTATCCTTTTTTATTCTTAAACTAGGCCGGATTGTAGCGAATGTTGAAGCTTTTCACTGTACTTCTGCTGTATTATTCACTGTAAAACGCAAGTGACAAATTATCATTGCAAATATCTGATAAGGATTTTTTTGAAAGTTAACTAATGAGTATTATCTCAAGTAATTTGAAATGTTAATAGAAAATTATTTCCCCTTCCTTCATACACTTCCGTGTTCTCAGTGAATGCTGCGCTCCGTGTGGAAAAGTGTCAATGTAGTTTCCTAATACACAATTGATACATTGAATGGGGAGTTGTGTGGTGCTGGGAAAGCACAGCAGGTCAGGCAGCATCCGAGGAGCAGGAGAATCTACACTTTGGAAACATAGATTCTCCTGCTCCTCGGATGTTGCCTGACTTGTGCTTTTCCAGCACCACACTCCACTCTGATCTCCAGCATCTGCAGTCCTTACTTTGTTCCTATCCAATGTCCGAGAATGGTCTAGTCTCACTGTCATGGACTGTTAATCCTGATACCCAAGTAATGTTCTGAGGACCTGGGTTTAATCCCATCATGGCAAATGATGGAAATTGAATTCAACAAAAATCAGGAATTAAAAGCCTAATAATGACATGAATAGATTATTGAGGAAAAACCTATCTGGTTCACTAATTTACTTTTTAGGGAAATAAACTGTTATCCTTACCTGGTCTGGGCTACATGTGACTCCAGGTAAAAACAATGACTGCAGATGCTGGAAACCAGATTCTGGATTACAGTGGTGCTGGAAAAGCACAGCAGGTCAAGCAGCATCCGAAGAGCAGGAAAATTGACGTTTCGGGCAAAAGCCCTTCATCAGGAATAGAGGCAGAGTGCCTGAAGGGTAGAGAGATAATGTGTTTGAGTTTTAATTTCCCCCTACATATTGAGGAATGCCCAATGGGTTTGGTCAATGATGCCCTCATCGATGGATGAATGTTTGTTTTCTCCTGAATCTGCATGTAGCTGTGCAATTCCAGAATAAACCTAACAATGTGGGTAGTGACCATTGGATGATGGTACTAGACTGTGATGAAGATCAAAGAAGTAAATGTTGAAGGTTAAAACTTCCAAGAACAATTATTTGGCTGGTAATTGCTTACCTCCCAACAAAGTCTTATGAACTCTTCTTTTCAAATGTCTCTCTGTCTGTCTCTTCATTGCCTCTCTCAATCACTGACACTTTTTCTTCCCATCTCCAAGTTAATTACAAGATTCTTTTTCAATTGAGAAAGGAGAAGAGCTACAGTGGAGATAAAATAACTCCCAGTGATCTCCTAGCAGCTGCCATAACTGAACTTGTGCTGATTATCATGCCCCGAGCTAGTCCAATAAAATAGCAAATATCCATTTCAGGTTGAGGTGCATCACATATTTGATTTATTCACCAGTTCCTAAAATTCTTTTTACTTTTTTACCTCAGATGTGCTGTGCTGTCCTCCAAGCTGAGGCTTGGAGACCCCAGACCATTAAAATAGAGACAAACAGTTGGAGCGAGGGCACCAGCCCTGACCACAACTCTGAGACAATGAATGACTCAATTGAGAAGAATTTGGACAATGATGCAGAGGGTGTGTGGAGTCCTGACATCGAGCAAAGTTTCCAGGAAGCTTTAGCCATTTACCCACCATGCGGCAGGCGAAAAATTATCCTGTCGGATGAAGGAAAAATGTACGGTGAGTGACAGATGCTTTGATTTCACGGAGGAGTAAACTGTCAGCTGTACTTTAACACTGAAGGCTGATTCCTCTCTTTTTATTGCTTCTGTTGAAATGAAGTATTATCCAGAGACTTCACTTTACTCAAAAAACCTTTTCAAAATAACCAGGTTTAAAGTGTTTAAATTAGTTGAGTGGGTTGCAAATGCCTTCTCAGCACATCTTGTTTTATGCTTGTCCATGAGCAGCTTCCGATTTTGAAAATTACTGAACCTTCACAAAACCGTGAGTAGCCTCGTTATTCTAACATATGGTACATTCCAGACTGCTGAATGCACCGGCAGCTCAATAGGAGTGTCGCTCCCAGGCCAGTTCCGATTTGTGTTCACGTGAAAACAAGTCAAGCAGTTTGAGAATATAACTGCCCCACCTTCTCAGTGACATCACCTCATCAATCTTCTGTATGAATGTGGGAGGAAAATTTGATGTGAAGGGTTTCCAGCAGGATAGATCTAAAAATTTCAGGTTTTAAATGGTAGCAATTTTGCATTTATATATTTTCTTTTCATGAAGGTTCATATGTCCATGAAATTCTGTGAAAGGGAAATTTGTGTTTTAGAAGCACCAATTTTGAAAGTAAATAGAACATGGAACATTGCAGCGCAGTACAGGCCCTTTGGCCATCTGTTGTGCCAACCTGTGGAACCAATCTGAAGCTTATCTAACCCACACTATTCCATCCTCATCAATATGCCTATCCAGTGACCACTTAAATGCCCTTAAAGTTGGCGAGTCCACTCCTGTTGCAGGCAGTATTCCATGCTCCTACTACTGAGTAAAGAAATTACCTCTGACATCTGTCCTATATCTATCACCCCTCAATTTAAAGCTATGTCCCCTTGCACTAGCCATCACCATCCGAGGAAAAAGACTCTCCCTGTCCACCCGATCTAACCCTCGGATTATCTTGTATGTCTCTATTAAGTCACCTCCCCATCATCTTCTCTCAAATGAAAACAGCCTCTAGTCCCTCAGCCTTTCCTTATAAGATCTTCTCTCCATACCAGGCAACATCCTAGTAAATCTCCTCTGATCCCTTTCCAATGCTTCCACATCCTTCCTATAATGCAGTGACCAGAACTGTACACAATACTCCAAGTGCGGCTGCACTAGAGTTTTGTACAGCTGCAGCATGACCTTGTGGCTCCAAAACTGAATCCCTCTCCCAATAAAAGCTAACATACCATATGTTGTCTTGACAACCCTATCAACCTGGGTGGCAATTTACAGGGATCTATGTACATGGACACTGAAATCTCTGCTCATTTGTATTACCAAGAATCTTCCCATTAGCCCAGTACTCTGTATTCCTGTTACTCCTTCCAAAGTGAATCACCCCTCTTTTCTGCATTAAACTCCATTTGCCACCTCTCAGCCCAGCTCTGCAGCTTATCTATGTCCCTTTGTAACCTGCAACATCCTTCAGCACTATCCACAGCTCTGCCTCCCTTAGTGTCATCTGCAAATTTACTAACCCACCCTTCTACACCCTCATTCAGGTCGTTTATAAAAATGACAAAAAGCAGTGGCCATAAGACCATAAGACATAGGAGTGGAAGTAAGGCCATTCGGCCCATCGAGTCCACTCCGCCATTCAATCATGGCTGATGCGCATTTCAGCTCCACTTGCCAGCGTTCTCCCCGTAGCCCTTAATTCCTCTAGACAACAAGAACCTATCAATCTCGGCCTTGAAGACATTTAGCGTCCCTGCTTCCACTGCACTCCGTGGCAATGAATTCCACAGGCCCACCACTCTCTGGCTGAAGAAATGTCTCCGCATTTCCGTTCTGAAATGACCCCCTCTAATTCTAAGGCTGTGTCCACGGGTCCTAGTCTCCTCGCCTAACAGAAACAATTTTCTAGCATCCACCTTTTCAAAGTCATGTATTATTTTGTACGTCTCTATTAGATCTCCCCTTAATCTTCTAAACTCCAACGAATACAATCCCAGTATCCTCAGCCGTTCCTCATATGCTAGACCTGTCATTCCAGGGATCATCCGTGTGAAAACAGATACTTGTGGTAAATATTTGTTTACTTTTTCTACCTGATTCTAATTGTTTAATTAAACTTTTTTTATATAGTTAGATCAATCTCACTGATGTCTATGCTCCTACAACTACTAAGGAGGTAAAAAAAAGAACATTTGAAAAATCATAATTTAACTGAGGGGAGTCAGCATGGTTTAATGAAATGGAAATTGAGTCTGACTCATTTAAGGGGAACCAGTGGATGTGTTGCACTTGCAGAAGGCATTTCATAAGGTACCTTGCAAAAGGTTAAGTCATAACATAAGAGCCATGTGTTTGAGATAGTATATTGGCATAGAGAGAGAATCAGTTCATGGGCTGGAAACAATGAGGGGTTCCACAGGGATAAATGCTGGGGCCACAACTGTTTACAACATCATTAATGATTTGGAAGAAGGAAGTGAATGTATTGTGGCCAAATTTGCAGATGACACTAAAATAGGTGGAAAGTCAGGTTGTAAGAGGGATGCACATAGTCTAGACAGATTATAAGTATGTTTATCAACTCGGCAAAAAGTCAGCAAGTGCAGTGTGATGTGGGAAAAATATGAAGCCCTTCATTTTAGAAGGGAGAACAGAACGGTATTATTTAGGTGGAGAAAAACTGGAGACATCTGCAACACAAAGGGACTTGGGGGTAGTTGTGCATGAAACAGAGAGTTAGCACACGGGCAACTGCTAATTAGGTTAATAAACATTGGCCCTTCTTTCTAGGAGGTTGGAGAATAAGAGTAAGGAAGTCTAACTGCAACTGTACAGTAAGATTACATCTGGAATACTGTGAGCAGGTTTGGTCCTTTATTTAAGGAAAAATCATTTAATTGGAGGCACTTCAGAAAAGGTTTAACAGGCTGATTCTCCAAATGGAGGGATTGTCTGGTGAGCAGGTTAGGGCTCCACTCCCCTGGAGTTTACAAGAATGAAAAGTGATCTCATTGAAACATGTCTGATTCTTAAAGGGCTTGACAAGATTGGTGCATGGAGTTTTCATCTTGTGGGAGAGTCTAGGACCAGAAGCCTTAATCTCAGAATAAAGAGGCACCAATTTGAGATGAGGAGGAATTTCTTCTCTCCCAAGATGGAGTGTCTTTGGAACACCTTGCCACAGAGCAATGGTGGTAGAGTCCTTTTGTATATTGATGTCTGAAACGGATAGATTATTTTCCAGTAGGGAAATCGAGGATTACAGGGAAGGGTTAGGAAAGTGAGGAATGTCAGATCATCCATGTTTCTATTGAATGGCCGAACAAGCTCAAGGGGCTGAATGGCCTACCGCTGTTCCTATTTCTTATGGATTATCCTGGATATCTGTGGTAACTGGTGTGGTTAGAACTCTAAGTCCCTGTGATCTAATAACATACTGTAGGCTTTCTTCAGGAATGAAGTTATTTGAATAAAGCACAAGTGCTGATGGAATAATACCTTAGAAGGTTAAGGTAAAAAGGAGAAATATAGGACAGTAAATGAAATAAAAAGAAAGATCATGTTAGTCAGAAGTCTTTCTCCAAAAAGTCAGTGAAAAGAAGCTGGCGATTTTATCCATGGAAAAGATAATTGTTTGCACTAAGTCTGGGCAAAGTGATACAATGAAAAATAGCCAATAGAGGTCACTATCGAAATATTTGTTTCAATAATATTATTCTAAAGCAGTTTGATAACTCTCACCTTGAGTATTGCCACGTGCAATTCACAAGAATGCAAGTTTAAGGGGAAAGACAAATTTATACTGCATGAAAGGAGAGTGATGGTTGTTTGGCAATTGCAAAAGGAATATGTTGTTTGATCTCAACTAGTCCCATGTTTTCAATATGTAAATAACATCTCTGAACCAATTGATTGATTAGAAGATATCTCTAATGAATATGACTAGAGTTTGGGGACTTGTAGCACAATAGTAGTGCCCCTATCTCTGCTAGGAGGTCCAGCATCAACAACCATCTGCCCAAAGATGTGCTGTAACATGTCCAATCAGGTTAATTAGAAGTTAATTTTCTTAACAGTTTCTGGAAGGGGTGGATATCAGATTTTGTTTTATATGGGGAATGGAATACAAGTTATTGGCTTCCCTCTTGAGATCTTGCTTTTGCCTTTATACACCAAGGATAGCTGAAAAGGCAGAAAGGACATTTGCTGAATAATCCAGTGGGTGCTACTAGCTACACTAACAACTATTTTAAGTTATACAGTCATAGACATATAGTATAGAAGAGGCTTTTTGGCTCATCAAATCTATACCAATCCCATTTTCCAGCACTTGTCCTGTAATTTCAAATGTTATGACGTTTCAAAAGCTCATCCATGCACTTTTTTTTTAAAGGTTGAGGTTTCCTGCTTCTATTACACTCACAGGCAGTGTATTCTAGACTCCCACCACCCCCTGCGTGAACAGCCTTTCCTCAAACCCCCACTAAATTATTTGCCCTTCACTTTTTAAAAACAATTATAACCCCTCATTAATGACCCTACAACTAAGGGGAACAACTGCTTCCTATCCACCCTGTCAATGCCCCTCATAATTTTTATACATCTTGATTGGATCCCCCTCAAACATCTTTGCTCCGAAGAAAACAACCTGAGCCTAACCAGCCTCTCGTCATGGCTAAAGTGCTCCAGCCCATATAACATCCTGACGAATTGCCTATCATCCATTCAGTGTAATTGAGTCCTTCCTATGGTGAGGTGACTAGAGGTGCACACAGTACTCCAGCTGTGGCCTAACCAAGGTTTTTTGTGCAACTCCAATATAACCTCCCTGCTATTATAATCTATGTCCTAATTGATGAAGGCAATTGTCCTGTGTTCTGCCATAACAACTCTTAGCCTGTCCTCCTGCATTCAAACTACATCAACCACACTGCCCTCCTCTACACACTTGGTTCTCTTAAATTCTATCAGGTATGAGCTCCCTCTGACAAAACCATGCTGACTACCCCTGATCACAATGTGACACTTTCTCATTTGCTGGAAGTGAGATATCTTCACAAGCAGGGGCCTGTTCTCTGCAAATAAAAGGGTGATGCTCAAACCTTGCCTCTTTCTTGAATATTTCCAAAAATATCGGGAGTCTAAAGTTCCCTGTTCATTTCTCCATGCCATTGGTAAGTTGAATCTAATTACCCAAGGCAATCTATCAACACCACTTTTCTCTTGTGGTAAAAGTTATGACTGTATGAAATTTGGCATGCTTGGGGGATTTTCCTGATATGTAAAGCTTTCACAATATGCTCTTGGAGAAGTGGTCGTTTTGATTTAACTGGGCCAGCGAGCTCAGGAATGGCAGATAGAATTTAGATACATGCAAGGTGTTGCATTTTGTAGGTCAAACCAGAGCAGGACTTACATGATCAATGGTAGGGCCTTGGGATGTGTTATAGAACAAAGATCTGGGGGTACACGTTCAGAGCTGTTTTGAAAGTGGAGTCACAGGTAGACAGGATAGTGAAGAAGGCTTTCAGCATGCTTGTTTTCATCAGCCAGAGCAGTGAGTATAGGAATTGGGACATCTTATTGCAGCTGTACAAGATGTTGGTGAAGCCACATTTGGAGTATTGCATGGAGTTCTGGTCACCCTCCTGTACACAGGATATTACTACGCTAGAAAGAGTGCAGAAGAGATTTACTAGGATGCTACTTGACTGGAATTGTAAGGAGAGGCTGCATAGGCTGGGACATTTTTTTTTTCCCCTGGAGCATACAGCTCTGAGGGGTGACCTTCTAGAGGTTTATAAAAATGATGGGAGGCATAGTTAAGGTAAACAGTTTTTCCCCATGGTAGAATCTAAAACTAGAGGGCATAGGTTTAAGGTGAGAAATGCAAAAGGGTCAAGAGGGACAATTTTTTTTTTCACCCAGGGTGGAGAGTGTTTGGAACAGGCTACCAGAGGTAGTGGTAGAAACAAATTTTGTCACTAAAGAAGCATTTAGACATGTGCATGGATGGGCTAGGTATGGAGGGATATAGACCAAATACAGGCAAATGAGACTAGTTTAATAGTAAAAACTGGGTGTCATGGACAACTTTGGCTGAAGGACCTGTTTTCATGCTGTAAACATCTATAACTCAGTGGCAATGCTAAGTAGAACATATGCATTATCCATCTGTAGCTAATTGTACTTACAGTATTGTGATCCTATTATGGGCCATTAATGTTTGAAGAAGAAATGTAAGCATCCAACAAATGATTAACAGACCAATATGACAAGTTTTTATGATTAACAAGATTAATCTTTTATATTGAAAGGAATTAAAGTAGGAAATGTTGCTGACAAAAGGTATTTTACTGAACTTTTCATCTTCCCTCAGGAAAAAAATCGCAAGAATACAAATTTAAGGAGAAATGTAACATTTTATACTGCATGAGAGAAGCATGTCGATTGGTTGACAAGTGGACTCTAAGGCACTGCCATGGATAATGCACCCGTTATCACAGATTTAACAGATAATTGTCAGACTTGACTTCAATTAACCTGCCTGATTTAAAATTTGTCAGGGTTCTGCCCTCCAAAAAAGCCAGAGAAAGTCTGTCAGGTATTTGTTGATCTTAACCTGGTGCCGTGCACATTACTCTTTCCGTTTGCAAATCACAGGGCCCTGTATAAATATTGTACCTTCAAGAACATGGAAATGCTTCACCATTGTAAGCCCAACTGACAATTATCCACAGAATTCTTCACACTTTCAGGATTATCTAGCAAATGTTGAGTAATTGCAAACACCTAATGTTGGCACGGTTTTGCACACTTGGGCTGGTTGGGGAGTGTTTAGTGTAATCCAGACAGCTGAAGGGATGAGTTCCCCCCGTCTGTGGGACATACAACCCATGTACTTGGCATCAAACAGGTACCTGCATGATATAATGGGTATCATTCTACATCCAAAGTTACATTCAAAGTGGAATAGTCAAATGGTCTCCAGCATCTGCAGTCCTCAGTTTCTACTAGTCTGTTTCCTTGATGTCCTGGTTGAGAAATCAGCTGGAGGTTCTCTACTTCTGACTACTACAGGTTGGGGTTCCTACAATTCTGTACTCCTAAGATCAATCTAATACAGCAATCTTTTAAATAGAGGTCTGAGCTATTTGTTCCCTTTGCAAACCTGATGATAAAACCGTATGCATTAAAGTAATCCTCCAGCATAATGGCTTCCCGATTACATTATTTTTCACTATATATCATGGGAATTCATTGAAGGTCCTAAGGCAATTACTTTGGTCCTGAATAGTGTCCATCTGCCCCTCACTAGGTAAGTTATTTCAAAATTTAGAGCAACATGTGATCACGGGCAGACCTGCCACTAATAGGACGCCACTGTCAAGCCAAAAGACATGCTGTCCCCACACAAAATGAGTAATGTAGTGTGTGTATGAACATATATACACGTTGCCTGTTGTTTTAATTCAGCAAAATAATGACTTGCATTCACATTTATCAGGACATTTTCCTGACCAATCGGATGCAAGTTGCCTGATGTTAAGTTTGAAAATAACTTGGCAGCTCACAGTCATCTGCCTGACCTGCTGTGCTTTTCCAGCAACACATTCTCAGCTCTGATCTCCAGCATCTGCAGTCCTCACCTTCTCCTAGCTCACAGTCATCAGCAGGAGTTGGTCTGTTCCACATGACCGTGTCTGTTACTAATCAAACTTCACTGGTCAATCAATCAGTACTTTTCTGTTATGCAGTATACAGGGGAACCTCGATCATCCGAATGAGATGGGTGGGCACTATTTCATTTGGATAATCAATTTTATTAGGTTAATCTCTTTTTTTTTGTTTCTCCTTAAAAAAATGCCTTTCCTCTGGGGCTCAGTGTTTTAAAGTCTGCTCCCCATTCAGGAGACTGCAGCAGCACATAGTGTGCAAGGCCCTACCCCTGCCCCTCCCAACCATCCAACACCATGCCCACGCCCCCACTCCCCCTTCCCCATCCAGCACTGCTCCCCCCCCGCCCCTCTCCTAGGGGAGCCGGACTGTACACCAACAAAATACGACTGTTGTTGCTACTGCCCTTGTGGGGTAAGTCTCCAAATAGCGTGCACACATTGACACAAACGCACACACACGTGCACATTTTTTTTACTGCAACTTTTTGCCAGCTTCCACCTCTGTGCTGTACAGGACAATATTAGTCAGATTATCCGGAGGGGGTGGGGGGTGTGGTGGTGTTAGGGTACACCCCTCTGTAGAACTCCAGGAAAAGTGTGAGGAGAGAGAGTGGGCAGGGAGACAGTGCCTGTTTAACCACTGTCAACAAAAGACGCAATCTCTGTTGGAAATGCATCTTTGATGTAATGTTTCTATCAGGACCTCAAGATCTCCTTCAGATAATCTGATTTTCGGATAATTTGGTATCTGGATAACTGAGGTTCCACTGTAAATTTCCCTGTAAATCGGTATTCCTGTAAATTGCCCTGATGAATACAAGACAAAAAGCTTTGGCAAAATGTCTTTTTCAGCAATGCCTATCATCGTTAATTTAACATTAACCTTAAAAATGATGCGATAAAATCCGTTTTAATGATCCCTCCTTCACCCACGTCCACAAATGTTCCCCATACAAAACCTTGAAGCTTCTTTCTCCTGGGACCAACCGAAAGAGGTGCGACAATCCTCTGGAATTTACTTAAAGTATCATAGAACATTACAGTGCAGTCCAGGCCCTTCAGCCCTCAATGCTGTGCCGATCTGTGAAAATAATCTGATGCCCATCTCACCTACAATGCACCATTATTATCTGTGTATATCCAATGCCCATTTAAATGCCCTTAATGTCAGTGAGTCTACTACTATTGCAGTCAGGCCGTTCCACACCCTATTACTCCTGAGTAAATAAACTGCCCCTGATATGTCCTAAATCTATCACCCCTCAATTTAAAGCTATCTCACTGTCATGTTAACCTTCACCATCCGAGGAAAAAGGCTCTCCCTGTCCACCCTATCAAACCCTCAGATTTATCTTATGTCTCTATTAAGTCACCTCTCAACCTGCTCCTCTCCAATGAAAACAGCCTCTAGTCCCTCAGCCTTTCCTCATAAGATTTTCCCTCTGTACCAGGCAACATCCTAGTAAATCTCCTCTGAACCCTTTGCAAAGCTTCCACTTCCTTTCCATAATGCGGTTATCAGAACTGTACACAATATTCAGGTTGCAGCCTTACCAGAGTCTTGTAAGCTGAAGTGTGACCTCGTGGCTGTGAAATTCAATTCCCCTACCAAGAAGTGCCAACACACCCATATGCCGCCTTAACAAACCTGTCAACCTGGGTGGCAACTTTCCGGTATTTATGCACCTGGACACTGCAATCTCTCTGCTCATCTACTGTCATGGAGAACAGATCAATCCCTGCTGATGACTGTGAGCTGCCAAGAATTTTACCATTAGCCCAGTACTCTGCATTCCTGTTATTTCTTCTGAAGTGAGCTACCTCCTGCTTTTCCACATTAAACTCCATTTGCCACCTCTCAGGCCAGCTTTGCAGCTTATCTATGTCCCTCTGTAACCCACAACATCGTTTGGCACTATCCACAGCTCTGCCTCCCTTAGTGTCACCTGCAAATTTAGTAACTCATCCTTCTACACCCACATCCAGATCATTTATAAAACTGTCAAACAGCAGTGGTTCCAAAACAGATCCTTGCAGCACACCACTGCAAGGTGTGCTCCAGAATGAACATTTCCCATCAACCACCACCCTCTGGCTTCTTTCAGCTAGCTAATTTCTGATCCAAACCACTAAATCACCTTCAATCCCAAAACTCTGTATTTTATGTAATAGCTTACCATTGTGAACCTTATCAAATGCCTTAATGAAGTCCAGATACACCACATCAACTGCCTTACCTTCATCCCCTATTTTGTCACCTCCTCGAAGAACTCAATATCGTATCCATGATATTGAATCAATTTGTCGAAGATAGATACAATTCTGTCGGGTTTCTTCCATTAGCATTTAGGCTGTGAATCCCTCCACCTTTTTCAGTTACTACCTGGTGATTGTAAATGTTTCAGTTCCTTGTTTTAGCAAATTGTCAACAGATATCAAAGTGCTGTCATGCAGATTTCTAAGCCAACTATAACCACTTTCTATCCCAAAGCTCTGAGAGGATCACTATAGATTTCTTCTGTAAGCTACAAACTACCTACAAAGCTTCCAGTTACCTTTCCCTCCTGAAATCTGAGCTAACTACCTGCATCTGTCAGCAAACACATTTGGATAAAATAAGGAGAAGAACTTTCTAACCAGGGCTTGTTTACTTCCAGTCACAACATGGCATCCCAACTCCTATACTCAATGCACTGACCAATAAAGGCAAGCTACCAAATGTTGCCTTTCTACTCTTTCTACTAGTGCTCCACCTTCAAGGAACTATTGTTATGGACCAGGCCAGGCCCCATCAAACCATTTCAAGGAGGTAGCCCAGAACCTATTCCCAATACTTGCAACAATCCCCATAACACCCCTTGGCAAAAAAAAAGGTAAAATCCAACCCAGGTTCTCACAGGAGAGATGTCAGAGAGAGGGAGGATCAGCATGGAGCTGCTTCTTTGGGTGCAGCAGCTTCACAACAACTGCTTGTTAAAACCATACTGAACCAGAGGAAAGCTGAGCTGGGAGAACTGGCCACTCCCCTTTCATTGTACAAGTGATTTTTTTTTCAAACACCAGAAAGCCTTTTTTTTTTCCTGAGGCAGTACCTGTTAGCTATAATCAAACTGGCCCAAAATCCCTTCAAACCTAGACTTTTAGAATTGCTGCTTTTATGATCTCTCTGGGGTAAAAAAGCCAAGGACAGCATACCTTGTGAAAGGAGCAGCATTGTCACACTATGAACCTATACGCCAAGGTCTTTTTGTTCGGCAACACTCCTCAGGACCTTACCGTTAGTGTAAGTCCTGCCCTGACTTGTCTAACCAAAATGCAACACCTCATCTATCTAAATGAAACTCTATCTGCCACTCCTCTGCTCATCTGATTAAGGTCCTTTGTACTCTTAAGATAACCTTCATCATCCACTACGCAAATTTTGATGTAATCTGCAAATTTATTATCTGTTCCTACGATATTCACATAAATGACAAAAAGCAGCGTACCGAGCACTGCTCCTTGTGGCGTACTGCTGGTTGCAGGCCTTCAGTCCAGAAAAGAACCCTCCATCTCCCACCTTCAAACCAATTTTGTATCCAATCGGCTAGCTCTTCCATGTGATCTAACCTTGCTAACTAGTCTACAATGTTTAACCTGGTTGAACACCTTTGAGTCTATATAGGCAACACCCCCTACTCTGCCTCCATCAATCTTCTTTCTCACTTCTTTTAAAAAGCTCAGTCGAGTGAGTGAAACATGATTTCCCATGCAAGCAGCCATGTTGACTATCCCTAATCTTGAGTGCAAAGAACCTTCATAAAGTTCATCACTAAATTAATTGAGGTTGGGCAGCACGGTGGCTCAGTGGTTAGCACTGCTGCCTCACAGCACCAGGGACCTGGGTTTGGTTCCACCCTCAGGGGACTGTCTGTGTGGAGTTTGCACATTCTCCCCGTGTCTGTGTGGGTTTCCTCCGGGTGCTCCAGTTTCCTCCCACACTCCAAAGATGTGCAGGTCAGGTGAATTGTCCATGCTAAATTGTCCATAGTGTTAGGTGCATTAGTAGGGGGTAAATATAGGATAGGGGAATGGGTCTGTGTGGGTTACTCTTTGGAGGATCAGTGTGGACTTGTTGGGCTGAAGGGCCTGTTTCCATACTGTTGGGAATCTAATCTGATCTAATCTAAAAATATCAAACAAATGCAACAACATTCTTGGTCAATGGTGCTTTGTAGCTAATGCCCTGCCAATGTAATTAACTCCACCACGTTAGGGATATTTAAACAATCTATGGTTGATGATGGGATAGTGTCGGGGGATGAGTTTAGATTAGTTCACAGGTCAGTGCAACATCAAGGGCCGAAGGGCCTGTTCTGCACGGTATTGTTCTATGTTCTAACTCACGACATATGGCAGAGCTGAACCTCTGACCTTGGATTAGCAACCTAGTACTGGGACTACTACACTCCTGTACCCAAAACTGGGCATCTCACTTACATCATACTGCTACTAAAAGCTGCTTCTGTGCAGTAATATGAGCAAGGTAAAGGTGGCAGAGTCTTTCAAAGATCACGCTTCGACATCTCCCAGTGACTAACTTGGCTGCTGTCGGGGACTTTAAAGTGTTTAAGGTAGCGCTTCGACATGTCTCTGACCAGAGATTGAAGGAGAGAGTGCATGAAATAGAGCACTGGAGCTCCTTGGTTTCAGAGGAACTCCAGAATTGATGTGCAGTAACTGTCTGTTGCTGGGGAGTACTCGCAGACAGGAATGGAACAGCTGCAGGTTTGCTCCCGCACTGATTTAGCAGCTGCCTCGAGAATCAAGGGCAAAAGAGACTTTGATCAAGTTAAAAATTGGCCTGTTCTCTGAGGTGAGCTGCCAGGCATGCTTCAGGTCTGATGTTGTGAAGGAAATTTCACAGGCAGAAGTTTCTATTTTGAACTTTTCAGTGTTTGGCACAAAATGAGCCTTTTCAGAACTTTCTCTTTTTTTCAGAACTGAAGTCTACTGAACTGAGGATTTTTTTTCCATTTGCTCTGAAGTTCTCTTGTCAGCTTTTAAATGCTTCAGCTCCCCATGACCACCTTTTTCCCACCCCCCCCCCCCACCCCCAACAAACCAGTGCAGACTCTGAGCTTCCCTCTTTTTTGTTAACAGTATTCTTCTGAAATAAGCTGCCTGTGTAAGAGGCCTAAAGACTTACTCCTTCCACTGTATACAATAGATCAATGTGTCACACAAAATCAATTGTAACTTTTGATTTCCAGTTATTTCCTGTGGCATAAAATTTTACCGGTGAACAAAATAATACACTTTCACTTCACACCTGATGTTAAATTTCAATAAGTAGTGCTGAAATAGAAGAGCATGTTAACTTTTGATGTAAATGTGTGAAAATCAAATGTCAAAGAGGGCAGGTAGGAAAGAATGCAGTTTGGATTTTACAGAAAAGCTTAGCATGAATGGCTGTAATGTTCCCCTGATGCATGATGTAGTCTGAAGGTCATCTGAATGCAGCCGTCCTTGGTCACAAAGCGGAAATTTGATCCATGCTGCGCAACAGGCCACCTGATTGGGTGCAGTGTGTTTAACTGGCCCTTCATTTAAAAAAAAATTCATAAACGATCTTGATCCCATTTTCTAAAATGTTTTGGGTCAGTCAATTGTGATCAGATGCTCTTTCTATTATTCATAAGTTAACTTGCCAACCTGTGAAGCCACTTTAGCTGTAGAGTTGTATCTGATTTACATACAGTATTGCTCGTGCGTGATTCCACCAGCTTGATTCTTATGGAGGACATGATTTGGAGATGTTCGTGTTGGACTGGGGTGGACAAAGTTAAAAATCACACAACACCAGGTTATAGTCCAACAGGTTTAATTGGAAGCACGAGCTTTCAGAGCACTGCTCTGGAGTCACACCCATCTGATGTAGGAGCAGTGCTCTGAAAGCTAGTGCTTCTAGTTAAACATGTTGGAGTATAACCTGGTGTCTTATGGAGGAGTTCATGATGTCATTTGTTGTTCTATTGAACTGTATATTGTTCAAGTTGATTCCAGAGGGCTCCATGTTTTACCTGGTTGATTCAGACTTCTCACAGTCCATTATACCTGACCTTTTGTGCCTGTTATAATTTAAACACTTTTTAATGGGCTGGTATTGCAGATTTTGATTTGGTATATTTCCTAATCCACCAATTTTCTCTCCCTGTAATAAGGTTTCTGACCCTGTACCGCCCGGTTCTACCTCCTTCCCAAGATCCACAAGCCTGACCACCCTGGCCGACCCATTGTTTCAGCATGCTCCTGCCCCACTGAACTCATCTCTACCTACCTCGATACTGTCCTATCCCCCATTAGTCCAGGAACTCCCCACATATGCTCCAGACACCACCCTTGCCCTCCACCTCCTCCAAGACCTCAGTTTCCCTGGCCCCCAATGCCTCATCTTCACCATGGATATCCAATCCCTCTACACCGCATCTGCCATGACCAGGGCCTCCCAAGCCCTCCGTTTCTTCCTCTCCTGACGTCCCCAACAGTATCCTTCCATCGACACACTCATTCGTTTGGCTGAACTGGTCCTACCTTCAACGATTTCTCCTTTGAATCCCCCCACTTCCTCCAGACCAAAGGGGTAGCCATGGGCACCCGTATGGGCCCCAGCTATGCCTGTCTTTGTTGGCTACGTAGAACAGTCCATCTTCCACAGTTACACCGGCACCACACCCCACCTCTTCCTCCACTACATTGATGACTGCATTGGCGCCACCTCGTGCTCCCACGAGGAGGTTGAGCAATTCATCAACTTCACCAACACATTCCACCCTGACCTTAAATTTACCTGGACCATCTCTGACACCTCCCTCCCTTTCCTGGACCCCTCCATCTCCATTAATGACGACCGACTTGACACTGACATTTTTTTTACAAACCCACTGACTCCCACAGCTACCTGGATTACACCTCTTCCCACCCTACCTCCTGCAAAAATGCCATCCCGTATTCCCAATTCCTCTGCCTCTGCCGTATCTGCTCCCAGGAGAACCGGTTCCACCATAGAACACACCAGATGGCCTCCTTCTTTAGAGACAGCAATTTCCCTTCCCACGTAGTTAAAGATGCCCTCCAATGCATCTCGTCCACATCCTGTACCTCTGCCCTCCGACCACAACCCTCCAACCGTAACAAGGACAGAACCGTTACCTTCCACCCTACCAATCTTTGCATAAACCAAGTCATCCGCTGACATTTCCGCCACTTCCAAACGGACCCCACCACCAGGGATATATTTCCCTCCCCACCCCTTTCTGCCTTCTGCAAAGACCGTTCCCTCCATGACCAGCTGGTCAGGTCCACGCCCCCTACAACCCACCCTCTCTTCCTGGCACCCTCCCCTGCCACTGCAGGAATTGCAAAACCTGCACCCACATCCCCGCGCCCACATGCCCACATCCCCACCCCCCCACCTCTATCCAAGGCCCTAAAGGAGCCTTCCACATCCATCAAAGTTGTACCTGCACATCCACCAATATCATTTATTGTATCCGTTGCTCCCAATGCGGTCTCCTCTACATTGGGGAAACTGGACACCTCCTAGCAGAGCGCTTTAGGGGACATCTCTGGGACACCTGCACCAATCAACCACACCGCCCTGCAGCCCAACATATCAACTACCCCCCCCCCCCCCCACCTCCCCACCTCTACTTTGCGGACATTGAGGTCCTGGGCCTCCTTCACCGCCGCTCCCTCACCCACCTGACGCCTGGAGGAAGAACGTGTCATCTTCCGCCTCTGAACACTTCAACCCCAGGGCATCAATTTCCTCATTTCCCCTTCCCCCACTCACCCCAGTTCCAAACTTCCAGCTCAGCACTGTCCCCATGATCTGTCCTACCTGCCTATCTTCCTTTCCACCTATCCACTCCACCCTCCTCCCTGACCTATCACCTCCATTTTCCCCCACCCCCACTCACCCATTGTACTCTATGCTACTTTCTCCCCACCCCCACCCCCCTCTCATTTATCTCTCCACCTTGTCGGCTCTCTGCCTCTATTCCTGATGAAGGGTTTTTGCCCAAAATGTCAATTTTCCTGCTCCTTGGATGCTGCTTGACCTGCTGTGCTTTTCCAGCACCACTCTAATCTAGAACCTGGTTTCCAGCATCTGCAGTCATTGTTTTTACCTGGTTTCTGATTCATGTCAAGACTTAGTTACAGGGAGTAACGACTGATGACTTCCTGACCCCAGTAACCATCCTTCATGTTAAAACAATTTCTGCTCAGTAAAGTGACTCAATGCCCTAAACCATTTTAGGCTTCAAAAGAAGATGCTGAAAAATATATCTACTTCTGTCAGTGTTTGTGCTTCTCCTGTTTGAAGTACATAACGACAAGAGTCTATTGCACCTTAAATATCCTAAAATGCATCCTTCTTCACAGGACATATATACTTGTTTAGGTCTGGAGTGCTCAGGTGCTAATTAATTGAGGCTAACAGATCTGCAAATATGTGAACTGTTAGTCATATTGATTGGATTACACTTTCTTTAACCTTAAATCGAAAGCTGCCAATTCAAGCTCCACTGTAAGAATTGAGCACATTATTCAGATTCTCATCCCAAAGCTGCCTGTAAGAAATGCTGCTTTTTGGATCAAATATTAACTGGAAGTCCTTCAAATTGGCATATAAAGCCTGACAGCTGCTATCAGATTAACAGTAGGAGAGTTATGTCCAATATCTATCTATCCCTACATCTAAAAATCACACACCACTACGGTACCGTCCAGCTGGTTTATTCGAAAGTACAAACTTTCGGAGCGCTGTTCCTTCATCAGGTAGCTAGCGAGGTGGGATCATAGGACACAGAGTTTATAACAAAAGATACAATTGATGTGATGTATTAAACAATCTCTGACCATGAAATGCAAACTGCCTGGTTTAAAATTTGCCGATTCCTCAAAGAATTGCATTCAAAAAAGACTTTTGCCCGAAACGTCGATTTTCCTGCTCCTCGGATGCTGCCTGAACTGCTGTGCTTTTCCAGTGCACTCTAATCTTGATTCTAGTGACCCCAGTTTACATGTGCCAGGATGCTGGCTGAAAACCATCTTGAACATTTTAAAGCTGCTTCGTTTTTGGCACCAACTATCAATTAGTGGTCAGTGTTTTTTTTTCTTAGTTAATCACAGTTTTTTCCCCCTTTTATTGGTGTGTGTAGATGGAAAGGGAAATAATTATGCTTTCGTATTTCTAACTGTGTTGATTATCTTCACATCTTTGTCAGTTATGGATTTTTCTATTACAATAGATAATACAAATAGGTATTTATATAAGTTTTGAGTGACGGTGGAAGAAAGCAGTTTGTGATCAGAACAATTTGCAAGAAATACTAATCTACAAGACAAACAATATTTCTTCTGCCTGAGTGAAGAATGTTTGGATGGAAAATGCACCAGTTATCCTCCTGTTTTATAATGTGATGTTGTTTACCCTTTGCTTTGATATTTCTTGTGAATTGTCCCAAAATTTAGATTGTGTAGTTGAGTAACAATTGTCAACTGAGTCAAATTTGTTTATTAAAGAAATCTGGTTAATTGATCCTTTTATTCCAACCTTTATATACTTGAGCATGTCCGTAACTGAGTAAAGCATTGAAGTTTTGTGGTAGTTGCAATATTTAACTTCTGATGTAACGAAGGTAAATGTGCTAACGGACCCTTTGGGTGAAGACCCCACTGATCACATGAAATGGCAACAATGGTCAAGTGCCCTGAGATGAACATCAATGGGCCTTTCCCTCTCTGTGTGCAGGCATCAGGACTCCCAGGTTGTGTCACAAAATGGAGTTCTGGGCCTCTGCCTGGACCCACCAGACTCAAAATCCGTATTACTTAGCAGAAGATTTTTTTTTGCTCTTGAGTTTTTAAGACAGTAAGCAAGGTCCTACTGTCAATCCATATTGATCTCATGCACTGAAATAGGAAGGGATAAAGCCCCCAGCAGTATTAATCTTGGCAACTAGTGATACTTGGAGAAAGTGAAGTCTGCAGATGCTGGACATCAGAGTCTAGAGTGTGGTGCTGGAAAAGCACAGCAGGTCAGGCAACATCCAAAGAGCAGAAGCATAAGCCCTTCATCAGGAATGAGGCTTGTGGGCCAGGGTGCTGAGACATAAATGGGATGGGGGTGGAGAGAAGGCAGCTGAGAATGCGGTAGGTAGATGGAGTGTGGGTGAAGGTGAGAGGTCGGAGAGGAGGGTGGCGTGAATAATTGGGAAAGGTGATGGACAGGTCAAGAGGACAGTGCTAACTTGGAGGTTGGGGACGTGAGGAAACTGGTGAAATTCACATTGATCCTGTGTGGTTGCAGGATCCCAAGGCGGACGATGAGATGTTCTTCCTCAAAGTGTCTGGTGGTAAGGATTTGGCGATGGGGGAGGCCCAGGACCTGCATGTCCTTGATTAGGTGGAAGGGGGAGTTGACGTGTTCGGCCACAGAGCAGTGGGTTAGGTTGATGCTGGTGTCACAGAGATGTTCTCTGAGATGATCTGCAAGTTGGCATCCTGTCTCCCTGATGTAGAGGGAGGGCTAGGGTTAAAGGGTGGAGGTGTAGGAAGTGGAGGAGAGGCACTGGAGGGCATTGTTGACCACATGGGAAGGGAAATTACGATCTTGGAAGGAGGAGGCCATCTGGGATTTTCTAAGGTGGTTTTGATCATCCTGGGAACAGATGAGGCAGAGGAATTGGGAATAAGGGATAGCATTTTTACCAGAGGTCAGGTGAGAGAAAGTGTAGTCTAGGTAGCTGTGGGTTCAATGGGCTTGGAGGAGATGTCTGTGGTTAGTCGGTTGATGGGGATGGAGATGGAGAGAATCAGCAAGGGGAGGGAGGTGTCCAAACTGGTCCAGGTGAATTTGAGGCCAGGGTGAAAGGTGATAGTGAAGTTGATGAACTGCTCAAACTCGTCGTGGGAGCACGAGGTAGCACCGATTCAGTCATTGATGTAGTGGAGGGGGAGATGGTGATGTCAGTGTAACTGTGGAAAATGGACTATTCCACGTACCCCAAAAAAAGGCAGGCGCATCTGGGTCCCATGCAGGTGCCCATGGTTACTCCTTTAGTTTGGAGGACGTGGGAGAATTTAAGGGTGAGGACTAGTTCAGCCATTGAATGAGGGTGTCAATGGAAGAGTATTGATTGGGATGACAATGGCCTCCAGCACATAGCCTCCACTTCCCACACCTCTGCCCTCAAACCCCATCCTTCCCAATGTAACAAAGACAGAACCCCCGATCCTCACTTTCCACCCCACCAACCTCTGCATATATTGCATCATCCTCTGCCACTTCCACCACCTATAAACGAACCCACCACCAAAGAAATATTTCCCTCCCCACTCCTATGAGCGTTCCAGAGAGACGATTCCTTCCGTGACTCCCTTTTTCAGGTCCACGCCCCCATACCTCTCACCCCCCAACCAGCCCACACTCCACTCCCAGCCCATTCCCCTGCCACTGCAGCAAGTGCAAAGTCTGTGCCCGCTCCTCCCCGCCCACCTTACCCCGGTTCAAGGCCCCATCCAACAGACATTTACCTATACCTCCACCAATGTCCTCTACTGTATCTGTTGCACCCGGTGTGGTCCCCTCTACATTGGGGAGACAGGATGCTAACTTGTGGATCGTTTCAGAGAACATCTCTGGGACATCTGCACCAATCAACCCCACCGCCCTGTGGCTGAACACTTCAACACCCTTTCCCCTCCCACTCTGCAGGTCCTAGGCCACCTCCATCGCTAACCCTTACCATCCAACACCTGGAGGAAGAACGCCTCATTTTCTGCCTTGGGACCCTGCAACCACACAGGATCAATGTGGGTTTCACCAGTTTCCTCATTTCCCCTGTCCCCACATTATCCCAGTCCCAAGCCTCCAACTTGGCATCACCTTCCTGACCTGTCCATCGCTTTCTCACCTATCTGCTCCACCCTCCTCTCTGACCTATCACCTTCTACCTATTGCATTCTCAGCTATCTTCCTCCCCCACACACTCTCCCACTTATCTCAGCCCCCGGCCCACAAGCCTCATTCCTGATGAAGAGCTTATGCCTGAAACGTCGATTCTCCTGCTCCTCGAATGCTGCCTGATCTGTGCTTTTCCAGCACCACACTGAACTAGTGACACTTGCTGTACATCATGTGAGAAGTCATTGGCTGGGTGTAGAATCAGGCTGCAACATCTGAGATTAATATGCTGTCAACACTCACTTGCTGTCTAAAATTATGAGAAAAGAGAGCAGCTGGAGAAATTGATAGCCTGGATATTGTCTCAGTAAGAGTCAGCTAAGACTTTCTCAAAACAGGTAAAATCTAAACTGTTTGTTCTTCTTGATCCATGCTGCTTTTGCTTCCAAGGCTGAACTCCAGGCAGCCACTTGGCCTGGATTCCCGGCTTCCAATAACATGACCATACACTCATTTCAAATATGTCAAATGAGCAGATCCTATTGGGAACTGCCTTACACCGACCTTACACCATGCCGTATCAGCATCAAGGTCAACAGGGGCAGCTACATGTGAATGATATCTAAATTTATCATTGGCCCTGATCTGCAAAATCATGCCATAGGTAAAAATGTATGTCACTTTTGAAATTCTTTCTTTCTTCATCTTGTTACAGGTGTGTATCCAGGTGCTAACTGTCCCATAGATTTTTGTTTCTTACATCCTGGAAAATCACCATTCCTGTTTCCGGTAAATATCATTTCCTGCTTCCACAGTCCCTCCTTGTACAATTTATCTCTGCATCACCACCCTACTCTCCAAAATAGCTATCACTCACAACATCAGCCACTCTGCACCTTGATACATCCCTCCATCTGCACGTATCTATCAGGGTTCCAAGTTAAAGAATGATAACAGTTTTATTATTCAATTGCACTTTGTTCCTCAAACATTCTTGCTGGAGTTCAGTAGAGTGACTTCTACCCACCAGACGTTTGCTATAAGACATAGGAGTGGAAGTAAGGCCATTCAGCCCATCAGGTCCACTCCACCATTCAATCATGGCTGATGAGCATTTCAATGCCACTTACCCACACTTTCCCCGGATCCCTTAATTCCTTGCAAGATTAAGAATTTATCAATCTCTGCCTTGAAGACATTTAATGTCCCGGCCTCCACTGCGATCCGTGGCAATGAATTCCACAGGCCCACCACTCTCTGGCTGAAGAAATATCTCCTCATTTCTATTTTAAATTGACCCCCTCTAATTCTAAGGCTGTGCCCATGGGTCCTAGTATCCCCACCTGACAAAAACATTCCCAGTGGTCACCCTTTCTAAGCTGTGCATTATCTTGTAAGTTTCTATTAGATTTCCCCTCAACCTCCTAAACTCTAATGAATACAATCCCAGGATCCTCTGCCATTCATCGTATGTCAGGCCTACCATTCCAGGGATCATCCGTGTGAATCTCTGCTGGACACCCTCCAATGCCAGTATGTCCCTCCTGAGAGATGAGGCCCAAAACTGGACACCGTATTCTAAATGGAGCTTTATAAAGTCTCTAACACATCGCTGCTTTTACATTCCAACCGTCTTGAGATAAATGACAAGATTACATGTGCTTTCTTAAACATGGTCTCAATCTGCAAGTCAACCTTTACAGAATCCTGAAATCACACTCCTAGATCCCTTTGCTCTTCGGCTTTAGGAATTTTCTCACCGTTTAGAAAATAGCCCCTCCCAGTATTCTTTTTTCCAAAGTGCAAGACCTCGCATTTGCTCACATCAAATTTCATCAGCCATTTTGTGGACCACTCTTCTAAACTGTCTAAATCTTTCTGCAGCCTCATCACCACCTCAGAACTACCTGCCTGTCCACCTAACTTCATATCATCGGTGAACTTCACCAGAATGCCCCCAGTTCCTTCATCCAGATCATCAATATATAAAGTGAATAGCTGTAGTCCCAACACTGAACCCTGCGTGACACCACTTATCACTAGCTGCCATTCCAAAAAAGAACCTTTTATCCCACCTCTCTGCCTTCTGTCAGAGAGCCAATCCCCAATCCATGCCAGTAGCTCACCTTGAATACCATGGGCCCAATTTCTACTTTTCCCTTATGTATTGAAAGAAACTTTTATTATCATTTCTAATATTACTGGCTAGCTTACCTTCATATTTGATGGGCCCTCACCTTACTCAGCAGCCTCACATGAGGTACCTTATCAAAGGCCTTTTGGAAGTCTAGGTAGTTAACATCCATTGGGTTTCCCTGATCTAACCTACTTATTACCTCTTCAAAGAATTATAACAGGTTTGTCAGGCACGACCTCCCCTTACTAAACCCATGCTGACTTGTTCTAATCCGACCCTGCACTTCCAAGAATTTAGAAATCTCATCCTTAACGATGGATTCTAGAATTTTGTCTACAACCGAGGTTAGGCTAATCGGCCTATAATTTTCCATCTTGTGTCTTGAGCCTTTCTTGAACGAGGGGGTTATAACTGCGATTTTCCAATCATCTGGGACTTTCCCTGACTCCAGTGATTTTTGAAAGATTACAACCAACGCCTTTTCTATTTCTTCAGCCACCTCCCTCAGAACTCAAGGATGTACCCCAACAGGGCCAAGAGATTAATCAATTTTTAGACCTTTTAGCTTTTCTAGCACTTTCTCTTTTGTAATGGCTACCATACTCAACTCTGCCCCTTGACTTTCCTTAATTGTTGGGATATTACTCCTGT
The DNA here is from genome assembly GCF_047496795.1 of Chiloscyllium punctatum. Lineage (NCBI taxonomy): Eukaryota > Metazoa > Chordata > Chondrichthyes > Orectolobiformes > Hemiscylliidae > Chiloscyllium > Chiloscyllium punctatum. The sequence goes on along the minus strand of NC_092756.1, from coordinate 101,291,802 downwards.
CTTTCACTGTGAAGACTGACACAAAGTATTTATTAAGTTCTTCAGGTATTTCCTTATCTCCCATCACTAACCTTCCCGCATCAATTTGGAGTGGCCCAATTTCTACTTTAGGTGAGGGGGGGAAAGATTTAAAAAGGACCTCAGGGATATCTTTTTCATGTAGAAGGTGGTGTGTATATGGAACAAGTTGCCAGAAGAAGTAGTGGAGGCTGGTACAATTACAACATTTAAAATACTTCTGGATGGGTAGATGAATAGGAAGGGTTCAGAGGGGTATGGGCCAAATGTTGGCAAATGGGACTGGATTAATTTAGGATATCTGGTTGGCACAGACGAGTTGTACCAAAGGGTCTGTTTCCATGCTGTATGCCTCTATGACTGTAAGTAATTGCTACAGGATACCTAACACTATATAAGGATGAAACCGCATCAACTGTCCATTAGTCATTTGTCCCACAATACTTGAGTATGCTGAAAAAAGCTTTTTGTCTGCACTCTCCAATTTGCAAGAATACCTACTTAAAGAGAAAACCAACATTTGTTTTGCGTTAAAAGAGAGCGCTGTCTGGTTGGGAAATCTACTCTGGTAGAAGTTGGTCATGGAGAATGCTGCAGTTCGTGCTTGACAGTTCAATGCCAGGCTTTGATTTTTAAACCAGGTAAGTTGATACTGATTGATGGAGGCATTGTATGAGAACTGACCATCTACTTTGAACTGAAATAGGTTCAGTGCCATATACATATCCTTTCTTTGCCAAGAACAAGGCCCTGTGCATTAATATGTAGCTTTCAATATGCAAAAGTGTGCCATACTGTGAGCCTAACCAATTTTAAATAGTTTGTCAGTGTAATTCTTCATACATTTGCGATTATCCAGCAAAGATTATCCAATTGAAGTATTACTTCTAATTTTGGATACAGTGCTGTGGGTTTTGCAAGTGTGAGATGGTTGAAAATTTTAGTAGCTTGATTGTTGTGAACAGCCAAAGGATATGCTGTCTGATTAAAATCTACCAGTCTTTAGGAAGCACAACCTGGACTCGAGCATTGTGATTCATATGCCACAATATCTATTGTATGATGAACAGAATGTTCCTTTGGCTTGGCAACAGCATCCTGTTAGGGGCTAATGCCACTTGTGTTGCTGCTGCTGCATAGTAGCAGTACAGCTAGCTTTGAAATGATCAGATCAGGGTTGCTATTATTCCAGGAGATGACTTTGTGCTGTATTCAGCATCAGGCTGCACGGTGAACAAATGACTAGATCCCTTTTAGGCACATGGGACTGTAAGAACCCCAATGTGACCAGTAAGGTAGGTTTGTAGTACAGTCTCCAACCCCTCCCCCCAACTCCCAGCCAGAATCTCAATAAGGGTGTCAATAAAAGAGTTCATTTTGACTGACTGTTCCATTTCAAAAATGAATTTGAGCATAGGATGAAGCCCATTAAGAGGCGTAAGGAAAATATTTCACACAACTGGGATTTTAGCACACAAAACACAATCTATATATTAGAAACATGCAAGGCCTAGGAGGTTAGGTGGTCATTCTGTCAGAGACCCATTTCTCATGGAATCCTACCATATTTTGTGAGCACTGATGATCCCATGGTGATTCCACCTCCTTGGGAATTCATAGTGCTCTTAAAAATGAACTCAGCTGCTCATTGTTGAGTTTATAAGTGTAATGATACCAATATATACAATGGTGGCAGGTTTTCAATCCTGTACACAAGTCATAGAATCCCTACAGTGTGGAAGCAGGCCATTTGGTCCATCAAGTCCACACCAACCCTCCAAAGAGCATCCCATCCAGACCCACCACCCCCCTACCTTGTAACCTCTTGTGATTTAAACTCAATGTACAATTTGCCTTTTTGACCACTGCTGCATCCAGTCATACCTTCAATGCAATACGGGAGAATAACAAAATTAATGTTATTGCTTGCAACTAGAAGAATGAGAGAGTGGGAGCACCATCTGAATACTAAGACGCTGGGTAATATCCATTCTATGTCTGGGTAAGTAGACAGCAGACATGCTTTACTGGAATACAACAATAGAATTTAGGCTAGCCAATTCTGGTGCTTTTAAGTTTATCCTTCCCAATGGGATTTTCTAAAAATATTTGAAAATATAGAGAACAAATTTCCATCCATACTAAAGTTTACATTGAGTATGTAGTTCTGTATGTGCTTGTTGTGAATAAATGATCTAAATCAGACTTTAACAGCACTTTCCAAACCTGTGATCACTACCACCTAGAAGGACAAGGGCAGTATCTACACTATCACCTGCAACTTCCCCTTCAAGCCACACAGCATGCTGACTTGGAAGCAGGTCACCAGTTCTGGGTCAAAATCTACATTCTCAGGACTGCTGCTTTTGAGAAACACATTCAGGAATGGGCAATAAATGCTGGCCCAGCCAGTGATGTCTACATTGTCTGAATGTGTTTTTTGTTTTAAGAAACTCCTTCTGTATTGCAGTCTTTTAGTCTATGGGCTCATCACTGTTCTGGTTCCCCTGTTATAGATATCCTCTCATATCACGATGTCATCCAACATAGGTAAAACACCAATGCAGTGTGCAGCTTGCATGTTAACACATGACCTGAAAGGGAGCTAAATGAAGCTGTGGCTTTGGTTATCCTAAAAGGCATGTTGTAATATAGAGACACTGAAACTGATTACAGTGGCTCTGCTGAAACCATGGTGAGAAGTGTCTCATTAAACACCATATCCAGAATCTCCTGATGACTATGAACATGCTGTTTCTGGTCACTAAACAGATCGTACACAGGAAAAGGGACATGTTAGAACCTGAGCTATAGCTTGAGAATTGAAATGTCATTAACATCTGTATCAGAGCACAATAATTGTGTGTTAAAGTTTTAGTGTATGTTTAACCTACAATTTATTTTATCCAATTTGTCAATTTTATGCACTACAGAGTTGGGAGGAAGGAGATAATATTGTAGTCATAGCATTGGATTAGTAATCCAAGCTAATGTTCTGAGGATATAGTTCAAATCCACTCTGGCAGCTGGTGGAATTTTGATTCAATTAAGAAAATCTGAAATTAAAAGCTAGTCTCAGCAATGATGACCATTGTCATTAAGATCCATCTGGTTTGCTGATGTCCTTTTTGGGGAGAAAATCTGCTATCGTTGCCTGCTCTGGTCTACATGTCACTTTAGACTAACAACAATCTGGTTGACTCTGAAATGGCCCTGACAAGTCATTTAGATCAAGGACAAATAGAGACTGACGACAAATGTTGGTCTTGTCAGCAATGTTCATATTTCCGCCCCCACCCACCTCTGCTGTTATATAGCAGCATTCACCAGAATGGTAACTCCTACTCTGCAAGGATTGATTTCGAACACTTGATGAGAAAAAGCTGCAAATCTGAGCATGAGAGATGTGATTGAAACTGGATGAGTGAGGATCAACCTCAATCTGCCTGAGTGTATTTTCCAATCAGTATGTCTAGGATATGTGATTGCATGTCTATTTGGTATTGGATGGTGAGGAAATAACACTCATGATCATAAAAGAATAAAAGCAATGAGATGTATGATTCCACAAGAGACGTCTGTTTTCACATCAAAGCTAGAGCTCCGTATCTGAAAGCATTCTGTAATTTTGTTGACAATGAATACAGTACATAAAAGCTAATAATGGACTCCTAGTTCATTTGGTGAAGTTTTCAGTAAGGTTGCATTTGTTCAAACAAGTGAGCTTGGATCCAAATTCTGTGCTGTGGTCTGTATCTGATATAAGTGCTATTTCCCTTCCCAATATAAGAATCATGAGTAATTTTGAAAAGGCAGCTTTAAATAGGAAAGGGAAACTAACAAAAGTAAAGTGTTACTGTTACTAATAAAATTGAGAAAAAAACAGAAATTGTTGGAAATGTTCAGGTCTAGTGGCATTTGTAGAGAAGGAAACTGATTTAACATTTCACACCCGAGACCTTTTTATTAAAACAGAGAGGGGAGATTGGCTGAATGTGGGCAAATGATTACAAGCAATCTTCACGGTGTTCAGGGGGAGGAAATAGTCCTCAAGTTAGCAGCATTAAAAAGCAACAGAATTACCAGAAATTTGACTGTTTTAAAAGTCAGGGGAAACTTAAAGCCAGCAAAACCATTGCACTTATAGATTCAAACTTAAGCATTATGGTTTGAATTTTATTTCTGTATTATTTGTAACAAATGTATCCAGAGAGCAGGGATAAAACACTTGACCACACTAGCAAAAGGCACAAATGTATAGCTCCATTACCATTGTTAAATATTATCATAGGGAGCTGAATAATATGGAGGAAGATCTCAAGATTACTTATGAAACTGCTGATCCTTTAGTGGCCTTTTGTGAAGGAAAGGAGGTGTGTGGAAATGGCGCTCGAATCTGAAAGAGAAGGGGGAGAGAGACGACCAGTAACTGCTTAGAAGTTCAGAGGCATGGTGATGGTTAAGGAAAGATGCTCTATCCACCAGGGTCTCACAGAACACGTCCAGAATTCTTGACAGCAATGTGCAGAGTGTGGCAATCAAGCCATTTGCAGTCACTCTAAACATAAAGAAAAGCAAAGCCTGAAATGGTTCCCTAGTCAAGGAAAAATAATTTTTTTCTTTTCTTTTTTTTTGTTTCAATATTGACAGCACATTGAGCTGCTTTGCAATTGTTTTACAATGTGCAAAAAGAATTGAGGTAATTTAACAAAAGAATTTGTGTGGGTCACTTGGTTTTTAAAGTGGACAAAGGGTGATTGGACTCCAAACTGAATCAGATCTGTCATTGCAGAGTGCTGCTTGCATTGAAAGGGTAACTGAGAAGTAAGGAGTTGTAAGAAGAAGTTTGGTTTTGTTCAGCCAAAGCCAATGCTGTTTTCATGTAAGCATTGTGTCTTATGATGAAAGTCTTTTGCAACCATGACATCCATGCTGAGATCAGGATTCTTGTGAATAATGCAATCATCCTTCCGACTCTTCTATGGACTGTGAAATGTGGACTCTTGAGAAGTACAATTAAAACGGAGTTGGGTCCTCCACATCAGCTGGGAGGATAGGCATGCTAACAGCATTGTCCTTGAAGGACCCAATAGCACCAGCACTGAGGCCACAATCACCCGAAACCAACTCCATTGGGCTGGCCACGTCCTGAGGGTGCCTGAGCTCTAACTACCAAAGCAAATTGTCAAGAAAGGTACTTGAACAAAAGAAAGACAAAAGAAACATTTCAAGAACTCCCAGAAGGTTATCTTCACAAAATGCAACAAAGGTATCAACGTGTGGAAGACCTTTGTTCAGAAGGAATCAACTGTATGATGAGACACAATTCTTTGGGAACGCTTGTTAGCGAGAGGGAATATGGAAAAGGAATGGCAACAATCTCTAGGCCAAGGACCACTTCCACTTCTTGGAAACCCCTTCCAAATGTGTGCTTGGAAATGCGACTCTAGCATTGGTTATGCAAGGACCCAGAGAATCCATGACTTGGGGGAGACGATTTCCCAGGTGGACAATCCTACTTTGGTAGTGAATGAGTGATTACTGACAACAAATGATCATATGGTCTAGAAGCAGTTAGTGAACTGGAAGGGGATGAGAATGTGTTATCTGTCAAGTGTAAACTTCCAATGTAGTTAAAGATTACCATGCTTCTATTTTCTTGAAGGAAATGAATAATGCAGATGCCAATTTCTTTAAGTTGAAGTTGCTTGTACAGTTGACCTTTAAACTGCCTAATAAATAATTTGTCTATCTTTCTTCAGGACGCAATGAATTAATTGCGAGGTATATCAAGTTGCGGACAGGAAAAACACGGACACGCAAACAGGTATGTGCATGACCCTGACCTTCCCACAGCTGGTCATTCTATCCTCCCCACTTGTCTGTCCCTGGTATACTGAAGTGCTCCAGTGAATCACAGCACAAACTAGAAAAGCAACAAGTTAGGCCCTTTACAACCTTCTGGACTTAATATTGAATTCAACGCCTTCAGATTGTGAACCCATTTCTTCCCTTTTCTTTTAGCTTTACTTGCTGTATTCTGTTACCATGTACTCTCTTCCCTCCCCCCACCCCAGTGGGGCTATCTCCCTTTTGGATTTGGCAGTTAGATGCACCATTGTTCTGCCATTCTCACATTCTGATCACTTAATCTGCACTATCAGCAGCCTTTCTTCCTCAGCACTCCACCCACCCAACCCCACCCACCTTAACCACCATCACTAGAGCATAAATGCTGCCCCTTCCACACCACATCCGATTAGTTTGCCCTCTCTCCATGGATACTGCCTGACCTATTGTGATTTCCTTGTCTACATTGGATTCCAGCAGCTGCAGATTGTTTTGTCTCTAACCATGTTTTTACCACTGCAAAGCCTCTTCAAAGAATGCTCACTTTGAAGATGTTCTCTGCCTCCCTCAGACATGCACTCAGTGAGTCCCTTTCTCACTGTCACAAAACCGTGACCCCTTCAGCCCGCCAGCTCTTTGACCACATGATGAAACAAACTCGATACTACAGCCATGTGGCGTTTCTCAGCTGCTGTCTTCACAACCATCTCATTCAGCCGTGAGGAGGGGTTATACCTGAAACATTGACTTCACCTTCTGATGCTGCCTGGCTCAGTGTTCTTTCAGCCTTCTGTTTGTCTACCGCTATGATTTCTGGCATTTTTAAAATTTTCAGTAACAATTCAAACATTTGCTCACTGCCACGATTCTGTGACACTTTTTGTTTTGTTTTTAATTTATTTTGTGCATTTTGCTACCTGTACGTCTGCATCTGGTGTGTGTGTGTGTGTCAATGTCAGGGTGAGAGTAAGAGATTATTTCCTTGGATGCCTGTAAGGATGAAATTACCAGTGAATACACTGCCCCCAAGTGGTATCAGGCAGAAGCTCCGCTCTCAGCCCTGTCTCCAAATGTAGCCAATTTGTGAATATGTTGAGTATTTTAGTCACATTTGGGGAATTAACAACAATTCTTGAGTATTGTGAATGATACAAGAGTTTGAAACACTGGCTAATTAGAAGGTTTTTTTTAAACTCAGGCTCTCATCTCGCCTGGCTCATCAGGCTTTTATTTATTTGTAGATGAAAATTTAAAAAGTTCATTGTCCTTTCCCCATTTTAGGTGTCGAGTCACATTCAGGTGCTTGCTCGAAGGAAGTCACGTGAGATTCACAGCAAGTTAAAGGTAAGGAGTCACTTGCTCTGATAATTTGGACTTTGTTTGGTTACCATGGTAACACATTGTGATCTTTGACTGTTCATTAAGACCAAAAAGATGGTTTTGAAATAACTTTTAAGAATTTCAAAATATTTTCCTTTTGTTCCTCCTGGATATTATCTTTTGAAAACACTTACTCCCCAGGGCCACTCACAGGGAGAAGTACCACAGGTTCCCCTGGCCGTATCTAGCTTCCAGCTCCATGCTGATCCCTGAATTATGCTCAGTATTAATATTGAGCTAGTGGCTGTGAATATGACAATGTATTAGAGTTTAGTCACTGGCTGCACCTTGGCAATGGCTATTCCAAAAATGGTAAACACGGCCTTCTTTCCAAGGGTCAAAGATATACTGCCGTGCCAGGCCCCTCTTATGTAGCTGGAGGCAGCAGTGCCTGTCACCTTGCCCTGCAAGAGGGAAACGTGCAACCAAGTGAGGTGCAACTTGAGGTGATGTGGCTACCATGAGTGAATAACTGGCAGTGTTTTCAAACTGTGTGTGTGTGTGTGTGTGTGTGTGTGTGTGTGTGGGTCGCAGCTGATTGTGAAGCAAAACAATAAATGTTGGACATGCATTATGTTTGAAGGTTATAGCTCAGTGAAGTGTGTGGGCCTGAGTGAGAAGTAGGCAGGATACAGCGTTGCCTTTGACCAGATGAACCATTTTGCAAAATGGTATCTAGAGAACTGGTTAGAGCAGAGCACATTGTCACACGGAAATGCTTATAAACACTCCGGAATGCAACCTTCAACCTTGTCAATTCCAGAAAGCCTTCTGGACGGATTGTTGTAGGCTCTCAAATGATGTGGATTATAGCAAGAAATCTGTGAAAGTTGTGAAGAATCTAGCGAGGCCCTTCCTGATGTTGGGAGAAACATGTCACATTTTCCAACAGAATTCTTGGCCTCGAGGAGATAGCATTATTTTCACTAGAGAGCAGTGGGATGGCTATCAATGAAGGTTGTTACTCATTATCTTTATTAGCACTGAGTTTCACCTCATTAATATACAGCTTCCTATCATACTCCTGGGTAGGTAGAAACTAGATGTCAAAACTTCCCAAAGTGAAAGTCAGAATGGATACCTCGCAACTCCAACTCACCACTTACTCCTCCAGACTACCACTTTGGACACCTGGTACAAATACCTTGGCATTCTCTATGGGCAATGGCTGCACTCACCCATGACCATAGACATTTGCATCTGGTACATGCCAGCCTCTCTGTGCCATCATGGCGCATCCCCAATCCATTTATAGTACGCTTCCGCACTTCAGTGGTGTACTTTGGAGCACATAGCATTGCAGTGCTGCTTCAAGGAGACTTTGCACACAGGGATAGGCAACCAGCTCCAGGATTGGATCAGACTGCATCTCAGGGCTGTTTGTTTGTTTGGATTCCTAGCACTCACTTACCTATGCTGAATTTGCATGCTCACAGCACCACTGATTGATTTACTGTGCCTTGCCTTGCTTTCAATATTGATACAAAGCCAGGCAACTTGTCATGGTTCTCAGCATTCAACAGTTAATGGGGTGGCTATGTAGCTGCATGGTCAGGAGGTCCTGGCACAATAAATCGAGAATATTGTCCGATATTCAGGATCTAGGATCAAGTCAAGTAGCTGCTTAAGACTGTCAGAGGAGCCAAATGTCAGACACCATACCACCCGTCTTGACTCGTTCTTCCCTATTATGTGCTGTTTACAGCTGAACTGAGAAAAAGGGAGTAATCAAGTGAGATGGAAGTGAAAAGTACAGCTGTTAATGCTGGTGAAGCTGGGAGCAAGGTGTCCTGAGTGAGCGCTTATGAGGTGAAGAAGCTTTGTGGGGTTAGCAGTGAAGCGGGTGGTCAGGTGAGAGTGAGTGAGAGAAGATGCTGCAGGTAATAGTGAGAATGGTAGAGTCTAAGCCTTAGTGTGAGGTGGGTGTGGTTTCAGAGAAAGTTTGGTGACACTTCCCTTGGCAAAATGAAGATCATCCTTCTATCTTGCTACACTGGGCATTTGGTATAAACCAAACCAGTCTCCCTCAAAATATCTTAAGGTAGCCTCAGCCCCTAACTCTTTTTTTTAAAAATGTATTTTAATAGCAAATGTAACGATTCAGTTCTGATGTAATGTGACTGGTCAAACTATTCAATGTTAAGCAAAACAATTTATTTAAACACTGAAATTAAAAATACAACCAAGGAGAGAGGAACTTAGAATAACTTAACTCTACTGGGAAAATGTAACAGAGCAATATTTTACAGTAACCATCACTAATGAGCTATTCCAATAAAATAACATCCCCGTAAACACGCCCCTTGACAAAAAGGAAAATTCAGACACAGAAACACGCAGTTCTCCCATCTAGGAGGGAAAAACCATCAAGAGGAAATTCAGATTAGCATCAGCCAGGAGACACTCACTGAAGTTCCCAACTCTGGGACCCCAATAGTTTCTGATGTTACTGAATAAGAACCAAAATCCATAAATCTGGATCTGAGAGCTGGTTGCACCTGCTGTTTTTCAAATAAAAAAGCACCCCAAGATCTTTACTCAATCGGTCTTCAGTAGCCAGCTCAGCTCCTCTCTTCAAAGAAAAGCACAAAATAACCACCTAAAATGGCAGGATCATCACACATCCCTTCAGATTGCTGGGGCCACACTGATCGGGCTGACAGGATCTGGTGTTTTGCCTCCTCTGCAGTTCCTGGGAGATGTGGTCTTGTTCTGGACATCCAGTCCACTCAGAGCTCCAGATCCCCATCCTGAAATGACATTATTTTCCCCTCCTCTGCCACGTCAAGGGCTAATGTCATGAACTATGAAGGCAGCTCCAAACTGCCAGTGCCTGTCTAGGTATTGCAAATGAGGTCCAGTGCCAGGGATGATTTAACTATCCTGGATTATGATGGCAGTGGCAAGCTGTCTGTGCATGGTGAGTCCTAAAATCCAGCGAGTGTTGAATGAGAGGGCTGCTATACAGAGAGGGTAGGTAAGTTTGGGAAATGGGAGAAAACTCACTCGACCCCATGAAGAGAAACCCTCAATGAAATTTTACAAAAATGACTTTTTGTCAACATATGTTAAGATTCAGCCCTCCGTATCTGACAACGATGTGATACAGCGGGCTAAAGAGAGAGTCTCATGAAGACTCCTTGACCGGCACTTCAGAAAGTCACTGACAAGATAAATGCACCGAAAAAGATGAGAGATTCCACTCTCTTCCTAAGTGCAGGGATTCAAAGCTTTCCTTTAAAATTAAAAATCCTTTATCTTAAGTAGCCTTTTCTTTTCTTTAGCCTTTTCGTGTGATGCAGGTGTTTCTGGCAAAGCCAGCCCATTGGTTGTCATTCTGCAACTGTCCTTGAACCCACTTTGTCAGGCAGTAAATAGGAGGGATGCTTAGGACCAAATGGAATCAGAGTCCAGGTGATATTTAACGAAGGATAATTGGCTGTGCATATACATAGAAAATGGGTAATCATGTGATTGAAGTTTGTGGTGAATGTACTAGAAATAAAACCTTGATCAAAAAAAGTATAAGAGTAGATTCTGTCCAACCAGCATTGGTGGGTGGCACAGTGGTTAGCACTGCTGCCTCACAGCGCCAGACACCCGGGTTCAATTCCCGCCTCAGGCGACTCTCTGTGTGGAGTTTGCACATTCTCTGCGTGGGTTTCCTCCGGGTGCTCCGGTTTCCTCCCACACTCCAAAAATGTGCAGGTCAGGTGAATTGGCCATGCTAAATTGCCCGTAGTGTTAGGGGTATGGGTGGGTTGCGCTTCGGCGGGGCGGTGTGGACTTGTTGGGCCGAAGGGTCTGTTTCCACACTGTAAGTAATCTAATCTAATCTAATCTAATCTAATCTTTATCATATTTAATAGTTAGGAGTCAACTACATTGCTGTGCTCTGGGTCTGAGGTTAGATGTAAGGCAGACTGGCTAAGAACAGCAGGTTTCCTTCTCCAGATGGATTTTTACCTTTGCTGAGACTAGCTATTAATCCAGATCTTTATTGGCTGAAGTTAGATTCCACCAGTTGACACAGTGGGATTTGAATACTCCTCCCCAGAGCATTAGTCTGACACTCAGCATCGCGATCCCTGTGACATTATCATTACTGTATATTGCCACCTCCCCTTAACTATGTCTCTGCAATTAGACAAACTATTGTGTTTCTCCACTGGTACCTCAACTTCCACTCTCTCTCTCTCTGCTCTCAGCCTTTCAACAGGATTAGTCTAATGTAACTGAAGGTGATATAGCAAATTTAATTCATTTTAAAAATGGATGGTGTGGAGAAATGAAAATATGGAAATGTGTGAAAATATCTCCTGTTAGTGTTTCTAAAAAGTGATTAATCTTTCTATTTACTCTTGTTTTGAATGGACTGTCCATTTGGTGACTGGAATGGATGACAATCTCTCGTTGTCTCCAGACAATCAATATGGTGAGCTCCTGGCAAAAGTGCTAGTTTTCTGAAAGAACATTCTCTTGCTTTATATTGAATGTACACTGCTGTAACACCTTGTGTTTCCTCCTAGCACACTACTGAAGTTTCCCCAATCTATGCCATCAGCCATCTTGTTTCTCGACAATTTCTTTTTGAAAATTACTCAGACGTTAATTGGATACCAACTCTGTTTTAAAATCACTTTTACAGTTTAATTTAGTGTTGGGATACATTTAGTTCTCGTTGAGTTTCTATTAGGAAGACAAGCTCCCTTCTATCCAGTTTTGGATTTGGTGAACGACCCCTATTGCATGGATTGAAGCTGAAAGCCATGTTCCTGATTTCTGATTCTGTCCCCTACAGTTGTTTCCATGTTTAGTATCAGGAAAAATAAAACTACCTATGGAATATTGAATCTTCCTGAATATTGGTGCATCAGACCCCGTCCAAATTCAATGCCAACCATGAAACCACTTTCATAGAACATAGAACAATACAGCACAGAACAGGCAAGGTCGCCAATGATTCGGACTCTACCACTCCCACGGGTAGGGCATTCCATGCCCCCACCACTCTCTGGGTAAAGAACCCACCCCTGACATCTCCCCTATACCTTCCACCCTTCACCTTAAATTTATGTCCCCTTGTAACACTCTGTTGTACCCGGGGGAAAAGTTCCTGACTGTCTACTCTATCTATTCCTCTGATCATCTTATAAACCTCTATCAAGTGACCCCTCATCCTTCGCCGTTCCAACGAGAAAAGGCCGAGAACTCTCAACCTATCCTCGTACGACCTACTCTCCATTCCAGGCAACATCCTGGTAAATCTTCTCTGCACCCTCTCCAAAGCTTCCACATCTTTCCTAAAGTGAGGCGACCAGAACTGCACACAGTACTCCAACTGTGGCCTAACCAAAGTCCTGTACAGCTGCAACATCACTTCACGACTCTTGAATTCAATCCCTCTGCTAATGAACGATAATACTCCATAGGCCTTCTTACAAACTCTATCCACCTGAGTGGCAACCTTCAAAGATCTATGTACATAGACCCCAAGATCCCTCTGTTCCTCCACCTGACTAAGAACCCTACCATTAACCCTGTATTCCGCATTCTTATTTGCTCTTCCAAAATGGACAACCTCACACTTGGCAGGGTTGAACTCCATCTGCCACTCCTCAGCCCAGCTCTGCATCATATCTAAGTCCCTTTGCAAATGACAAATGCCCTCCTCACTGTCCACAACTCCACCTATCTTCGTATCATCTGCAAATTTACTGACCCACCCTTCGACTACCTCATCCAAGTCATTAATAAAAATTACAAACAGCAGAGGACCCAGAACTGATCCCTGCGGAACTCCACTTGTAACTGGGCTCCAGGCTAAATATTTACCGTCTACCACCACTCTCTGACTTCGACCGATTGGCCAAATTTCCCTCTATCCCATGCCTCCTGACTTTCCGCATGAGCCTACCATGGGGAACCTTATCAAATGCCTTACTAAAATCCATGTACACTACATCCACTGCTCTACCCTCATCCACATGCTTGGTCACCTCCTCGAAGAATTCAATAAGACTTGTAAGGCAAGACCTACCCTTCACAAATCCATGCTGGCTGTCCCTAATCAAGCAGTGTCTTTCCAGATACTCATAAATCCTATCCCTCAGTACCCTTTCCATTACTTTGCCTACCACCGAAGTAAGACTAACTGGCCTGTAATTCCCGGGGTTATCCCTATTCCCTTTTTTGAACAGGGGCACAACATTCGCTACTCTCCAGTCCCCTGGTACCACCCCCGTTGACAGTGAAGACGAGAAGATCATTGCCAACGGTACTGCAATTTCCTCTCTTGCTTCCCACATAATCCTAGGATATATCCCGTCAGGCCCGGGGGACTTGTCTATCCTCAAGTTGTTCAAAATGTCCAACACATCTTCCTTCCTTACAAGTATCTCTTCTAGCTTACCAGTCCATTTCACACACTCCTCTTCAACAATACGGTTCCTCTCATTCGTAAATACTGAAGAGAAGTACTTGTTCAAGACCTCTCCTATCTCTTCCGACTCAATACACAATCTCCCTCTACTGTACTTGATCGGACCTACCCTTGTTCTTGTCATTCTCAGGTTTCTCACATACGCATAAAATGCCTTGGGGTTATCCTTGATCCTATCCGCCAAGGATTTTTCATGCCCTCTCTTAGCTCTCCTAATCCCTTTCTTCAGGTCCCTTCTGGCTATCCTGTATCCCTCCACTGCTCTGTCTGAACCCTGTTTCCTCAACCTTATGTAAGCCTCCTTCTTCCTCTTTACTAGACATTCAACCTCCCTCGTCAACCAAGGCTCCCTCACACGACCATCTCTTTCCTGCCTGATAGGTACATACATATCAAGGACACGTCGTATCTGCTCCTTGATAAAGTTCCACATTTCCACCACATCCTTCCCTGACAGCCTATGCTCCCAACGTATGCTCCTCAAATCCTGTCTTACAGCATCGTAATTTCCCTTCCCCCAGTTGTAAAATCTACCTTGTTGTGCGCACCTATCTCTCTCCATAACCAAGGTGAAAGTCACAGAATTGTGGTCACCATCACCAAAATGTTCACCCACTAACAAGCCCATCACTTGTCCTGGTTCATTATCGAGTACCAAATCCAATATGGCCTCCCCTCTGGTCAGACAATCTACATACTGAGTTAGAAAAGCTTCCTGGACACTCTGCACAAACACTGCTCCATCCAATCTACTTGATCTAAAGAGCTTCCAATCAATATTTGGGAAGTTGAAGTCGCCCATGACTATGACCCTGTGGCTTCTGCACCTTTCCAAAATCTGTTTCCCAATCTGTTTCTCCACATCTCTGCTGCTATTGGGGGGCCTATAGTAAACACCCAACAAGGTGACTGCACCTTTCCTATTTCTGACTTCAGCCCATACTACCTCCAAAGGCAGATCCCCGTCAAACTTCCTTTCTGCAGCCGTTATACCATTTCTAATTAGCAATGCCACCCCCCCCCCCCTCCTTTTTTACCACCCTCCCTAATCTTACTGAAACATCTGTAACCAGGAACCTCCAACAACCATTCCTGTCCCTCATCTATCCATGTTTCCGTGATGGCCACAACATCGTAGTCCCAGGTACCGATCCACGCCTTAAGTTCACCCACCTTATTTCTGATACTCCTTGCATTGAAGTATACGCACTTGAGCCCATCTCTGTGTCCGCAAGTATTCTCTGTCAGTGCTACCTTCTCCACAGCCTCCTTTTGGATCTCTTGTAGAATCTTTAAAAAACACCATGATATTTCTGAGCTGTAATAAGCTCAAATATCACCTAAACTTTGGATCATTGCAATCAACTAATTGTCAATTTCTTGTATATGCAATGGAACTTTAGTGTTCTGGGTATTTTAGATCACATCCCCATTCAGTCACCGCCCCCCCCCCCCCCCCCCCACTCTGAGGAAAGCGGACGAGATAAAACTTGGTAATGGTGGGCATTTGTTTTGAAACTCACTTGCACAGGTTGATTGATGGAGAATGGGTTCAGGTGCTGGACGGTGAGTACCATTTTTAAAGCCATAAAGAAGAGACAATGACTTCAGGAGAGAACTGAGGAATATATCAAAATTTGTAATGTCATCCTAATTATAGATCACTCTTCATCATGCCACGCCTGCCCGATAAAGGCTGTCTCCAACAGTGTTTCAAGCAGCATTGTCTGTTGTGTGACTGGTCTAACCCATCTTCATTTTGTTGGTCATGATGTTGGCTTTAATTGTGAGTTGGATGCACTCATTAACTTTGGAAACTGAGATGGTCACCATTAGGAACTCTTCAAGCCATCAGAGAATTGTTTTGAGTGCTTTGCACTATCAAAGCATAATGAGAATTATTTCAGATTACAAAGAAAGGTAAGGGTCTTGAGGAATCATGGTTGCTGTTGGCCTCATTATGCAATTGGTCCTTTTTCTATTTAAGTTTTAAAAAAAAACAGGATTGTAATATCTATGGGAAGATATTTGGGTGATTCCATATGAACTGTTTAAGAGTGATTCTGATGATGACTGTCAATGTTCACCAAGAAACCAAAATCCACAGGTCGCTTCATTCCTTTCATTGTACTATCAGCATTTGTAGTTATTCTACTGCCCATGTTTTATTTTGTTAGAAAACTCATTATTCTGAAGGGCAGCTATGCAAAATAGTAAACAATATTCACTCTCTGACAAGGATTCATGTTGCCAGGAGACTATTCACTTAATAAAACTCCTTTCTTAACTATGTTTTCCATTTTTGAATGGAATATTGGCCTCCTATTCATTGCCCTTCACTAGTTGCCCTTGAATTGATTTGGTTGTTCAGGTCTTTTCAGACAGCAGTTAGAATCAACTAAATTTTTCTGGGTCTTGAGTCATATGTAGGCTATACCAACTAAGGATGGCAGATTTTCTTTCCTAAAGGGCATTAGTGAACCAGATGGGTTTTCCAACAATGGATAATGATTACATGGTCACCTATAGAGTGTCTTTTAATACCAGATTTTATTAAATTCAAACTTCCAACTCCCATGGTGAGATTTGAATCCATGTTCCAGAACACTTGCCTGGGCTCTTGATTGCCAGTCCAGTGACATTACCACACGTACCACCTAGCCTTCAAACTGAAAAGTGCATATTTTGCAATAGTATTCCATTTGATAGTCAAGAGTGATTATGTGCTGCTATGCCCACTGACCATAATGTTTAAATGGAGTGTCAGACATCTGGGCATTGAGTTAACTAGTGGCTGAGTACTTTGCTACCTGGTTTACTTTATACTTCAATTCCCATCAATGCTAATGGCTGTTCCTAATTAATTTACTCTGTTTTGAAAAGATGCCATACATCCCCAGAATGTTTTCTACCCCTGCTAGAATCCCTGGTTAAAGCAGGAGAGTTGCACTCTTGCAGTTTGTGTGTCAGGGCAGCACCTACAAGCTTCTGTTGCTGCTCCTGAGGAGGATGTTGTGGAAACAAAAACACAAACCCCTGCTTCCTCGAGTACGAGCATCATTTATGTCTTAATACATTCAGTGGAATTGTAAATCCTTTAGAATAGAG
The DNA here is from genome assembly GCF_047496795.1 of Chiloscyllium punctatum. Taxonomy (NCBI): domain Eukaryota; kingdom Metazoa; phylum Chordata; class Chondrichthyes; order Orectolobiformes; family Hemiscylliidae; genus Chiloscyllium; species Chiloscyllium punctatum. Next base: position 101,275,004 of record NC_092756.1, on the reverse strand, counting down.
CTATGTTATGAATGAGCGACACATTTAATAATCACAGTACATCAATAGAGAATTCTCACCGCACTGCGTGACTGTTAATATAATGAGGAAACTCTACACATTTCAGTGTAGAATATAATTGATTTAAGGGCTGTTTGTTGTGCAGTGGTACTGACCTTGCCTCTGAGCCAGTGGCCCCAGGTGTATAATAACTCCTGAAGATATTGATTTTTTTTTTTTAAAATTGATTATTGTTGGAGTTGAAAGCTCCACTACTCCTAGACAGAGTACCACAAAAGTTTGTTTAACAATGACTCAACTCTATCTCTATGTCAAAGTCTCATCCACTCCTACTCTCAATACCCCTTTTTTTTTTGGGTGCTCTGTTGCAAATGCTAATTCTTTTTCTCTTTTTTTTTCTATTCGTTCTCTCTGTTTTTCTTTGCTTTTTGTTGGTCTCAAGGTCACATGACATTGTAACAGAAATAGGCCATTCAGCCCATCAAGTCAACTCTGCCATTCAGTTAAATCACTTTCTTGCCATTCCTCCATAACATTTGATTCCTTACGGATTAAACATCTGTCTATCTCAGACTTTATGACCTAGCCTCCCAAGACTCCACAGATATACTACCCTCTGAACAAAGGAATTGCACCTCATCTCTGTCTTAAACATGCAAGCTCTTTTTCTGAGATTATGCCCTTATATCTGAAACTTTCACACAAAGGGGAACAACATCCCCAACAACAATAATTTTCCACCCTGTAAAATCCCCTGAAAATCTTGTATGTTTCATTAAGGATGCCCCTCATAGATCATAGAATCCCTACATTGTGGAAACAGGACCTTCGGCCCAACAAGTCCATACCGACCCTCCAAAGAGTAACCCACTCAGACCCATTCTCTTACCCTGCATTCCCCCCTGACTAATGCACCAAAATACACATCCCTGAACACTATGGGCAATTTAGCATGGCCAATTCACCTGACCTGCACACCTTTGGACTGTGGGAGGAAACCAGAGCACCCGGAGGAAACCCATACAGACTTGGGGAGAATGTATAAACTCCACACAGTTGCCTGAGGCTAGAATGGAACTTGGGTCCCTGGCACTGTGAGGCAGCAGTGCTAACCACTGAACCACCGTGCCATCTCATTCTTCTAGATTCTAATGAGTACAGACCCAACCCACTCAATGTCTCATAAGATAATTCCTTCATGGTATCCGCTAAGTGAAGCTTCTGTGGGCTGCCTCCAGTCCTAATGCACCTTTCCAAAGGGACCCAAAACTATTTACTGTTTTCCCTCTGGTCTAATAGCTGCCTTGTACAGTTTTAGCAAGACCTCCCTACTTTTATACTCTGTTCCCTTTTGAAATAAAGATCAACATTCCATTTGCTTTCCATATTACCCACTGAACTTGGAAGTTAACTTTGTATGATATATGGATGAGGGCCTCCAAACCCTTCAGTTCTGTAGCTTTCTGCAGTCTTTCTCCATCTAGAACATAGAACAATACAGTGCAGAACAGGCCCTTCAACCCTCAAGGTTGCGTCGATCTGTGAACTATTCTCAGCTCGTCCCGTTACACTATCCCAAAATTATCCATGTGTTTATTTAAGGATTGTTTAAATCTCCCTAAAGTGGCTGACTACATTAGCAGGTAGGGCATTCCACGCCCTTACCATACTCTGCATAAAGAACCTGCCTCTGACATCTGTCTTAAATCAATCACCCCTCAATTTGTAGTTATGCCCCCTCGTGCAAGCTGATGTCATCATCCTTGGACAGACTTTCACTGTCTACCCTATCTAATCCTCTGATCATCTTGTGTGTTTCTATCAAATCCCCTCTTAAACCTGTTCTCATTGGAAAGAAGAAGGTTAAGTCTCTCAGCCTTTTCTCATAAGATCTTCCCTCCAGACCAGGCAACATCCCGGTAAATCTCCTCCGCACCTTTTCCAATGCTTCCACATCCTTCCCGAAATATGGCGACCAAAACTGTACACAATATTGCAAGTGTGGCTGCATCAGCGTTTTGTATAGTTGCAGCAGGATATTGCGGCTCCGTAACTCAATCCCTCTACCAATGAAACCTAACACACCGTATGCTGCCTTAACAGCACTAGCCACCTGGGTGGCAACTTTCAGGGATCTATGTACATGGACTCCAAGATCCCTCTGCACATCTACACTACCAAGAATCTTTCCATTGACCCAGTACTCTGCCTTCCTGTTATTCTTCCCAAAGTGCATCACCTCACATTTAGCTGCATTGAACTCCATTTGCCACCTCTCAACCCAATTCTGCAGTTTATCCAAGTCCCCCTGCAACCTGTAACATTCTTCCACACTGTCCACTACTCCACCGACTTTAGTGTCGTCTGCAAATTTACTAATCCCTCCACCTTTGCCTGCATCTAAGTCATTTATAAAAATGACAAACCGCTGTGGTCCCAAAACAGATCCTTGTGGCACACCACTAGTAACCGGACTCCAGGCTGAATATTTTCCATCAACCACCACTCTCTGCCTTCTTGCAGAAAGCCAGTTTCTATTCCAAACTGCTAAATCACCCTCAATTCCATGCCTCTGCATTTTCTCCAACAGCCTACAATGTGGAACATTATCAAAGGCTCTACTGAAGTCCATGTATACCACGTCAACTGCCCTACCCTCATCTACATGCTTGGTCACCTTCTCAAAAAACTCAATGAGGTTTGTGAGACACTACCTGCCCATTGATAAAACCATGTTGACTATCTGAAATCAAATTGTTGCTTGCTAGATGATTATAAATCTTATCTCTTATAATCCTTTCCACAACCTTACCTACAACAGAAGTAAGGCTCACTGGTCTATAATTACCTGGGTCATCTCTGCTGCCCTTCTTTAACAAGAGCACAACATTTGCAATCCTCCAGTCCTCAGGTACTAAACCTGGAGACAATGACGGCTCAGATATCGAAGCCAAAGGCTCTGCTATCTCCTCCCTAGCTTCCCAGAGAATCCTCTGATAAATCCCATCCGGCCCAGGGGATTTCCTATTTTCACTCCTTCTAGAATTGATAACACCTGTTCGTAACTAACCTCGATCCTTTCTAGTCTAATATCTCGTACCTCATTCTTCTCCTACAATATTCTCCTTTTCCTTAAGTAATTTAAGTAATATTCAACTCCTCTAACCTTCCTGCCAAATTGCATAACCTTACATTTTCCCAAATTATGTTCCATCTTCCAAATTTTTGCCCTACTTGCTTAACTTGTCTATATCCTTTTGCAGACTCTGTCATCCTCACCACTTGCCTTCCAACCTAATTTTGCATAGGCCACAATGTGTACATTCAAACTGTACATTCAATTTTCTTATCCAATACATTAATATATATTGTATTGAGATAAGTGAGAGTGACCGCCTTTACATCAAGGCTGCATTTAAGAGTGTGACATCAAGGATTCCTAGCAAAACTGGAATCAGAGGACAAACTTTCTGCTGGTTGGAGTCATACCTGGCACAAAGGAAGATGGTTGCGATTAGTGTGGGGTGAGTTATTTCCGCTCCAGCTCCTCGGAGGAGTGATTTATACCCAACCATCTTTAGTTGTTTCTTCAATGATCTCCCTTCATCATAAAGTCACTCATCAGATGATCACTGACTGTACAATGTTCAGCATTATCAGGACTCCTAGATACTGAAGCAGTCCACGTTCCAATGCAGCAAGCGCTGGACAATATCCACTGGGCTGACAAGTGGCAATAAACATTCCTACCATACAAATGCCAGGCATTTACCATCTCCATTCAATCACCAGGCATTCAATAGTGTTACCATCGCTGAATTCCCCACTGTCACCATCCTTGGGGTTATCATTGACCATAAACTCAAGTGGACTTGCCACATAAATACAGTGACTATAAGAGCAGTCAGAGGCTAGGAATACTGCAGCAATTAAATGCAGTGTGTACTATTTATACGATGCACTGAAGAAATTCAAAGATTCTTGGGCAACTCCTTACAAACTCCCTGCCCCTTCCATCCAGAAGGACAAGGGCAGCAGATACAAGGGAATGCCACCATCTCAAGTTCCCCTCAAGCCACTCACCATCCTGACTTGGAGATATAAAGTTCCTTTGCTGTTGCTGGTTCAAAGTCCTGGAATTCCCTCTCTAGTGGCATTGTTGATTAACAGTGTAAGAAGGCAGGTCACGCCACCTTCTCAAGGGCAACTGGAGACAGACAAGAAATACTAGTCAACCAGTGATGCCAGATCCCATGAGGGGAAAAGAATTATGTCCCAGCACTGATCCCTGTGGCACTTTACCAGTTACAGGTTGCTATCCTTAAAGTGCACTCTTTATCTCAACTGTCTTCTATTAGTTAGCCAATATTCTGACCATACTCCCAACATCATGGGATCTTATCTTCAGTAGCTTAATGCATGGTACCTTGTAAAATGATTTCTGAAAATGGAAATATATTGACTGCATCTCTCTGTCTTACTCACTCTTGTGCATTTGCATTCTCTCTCACTTGCATACTATCTCATTTTGTGCGCTCTCGCTCTCCCTGACTTGTGTGATCTCTCACTTTCCCTACAGTACACTTTCACTCTTGGGTTAACGCTCTCTTGTGTTTGCTCTTATTTTTACTGCTTTACTTTCTTCGGCAAATATTTTATGGTCTGGGCTACTCTGAACTTTGCTGCCAAACTCCAAATGCTCCACACTATCAACTTTGCCCCCCTGCTCCCACCCAATCATCACTGTGAAGCTGAAATTAAGTCCACTATTTTACCTCCTAATTCAAGTAGTTTTCCTAAAAACTCCATATCACAAAGCATCTTGTCTCTACGGTGTATACAACTCTTAGAGGGTTTAATGGGCTGTTAGCAATGACAAGGTCCCTTATAATTTGTTGTTCTGTCTTACACCTATTTCTCTTGTCTGCTAGGATCAGTCAGCAAAGGAAAAAGCCCTTGCCAGTATGGCAGCCATGTCATCAGCACAGATCGTATCAGCGACTGCTATTCAAAACAAACTAGGCATGTCAAATATGTCTCGTCCTTTTCCCATCACATCTGTGGTAGGTAATGATTTATTTTATTGCCGTGCTCAATGTGAGAGAAAGTGAGGACACTGTTGAAGCCATTGGCACTGTCACTGAGATGCTCCTATGAAGGAGCTGCTGTATTTTATATTTAGTTCAGTTTAATTTCAGCAGTTGTCTGGTTATGTGGATAAGGTAGTTAAGGTAATGGGAGTATTTCACTTTATTAGTGGAAACAAAATATATCCGGTCAGGGCAGTCCCCTTGAGAAGGTGGTAGTGATTGTCACCTTGAACAGCTGCAGTCCATCTACTGTATGCAGACAAATAATGTTAGGGAGGGAATTCCAGGATTTTGACCCAGTAACAACGAAGGAACGGCAACATATTTCCAAGTCAGAATGGTGAGTGGGTTAGTGGGAAATTTCATGTAGTGGTGATGTTCCCATGTATCTGGTCCCCTTGTCCTTCAGGGTAGAAGTGGTTGTGGGTTTAGTAGATGTTGCCTTGGTGAATTTATGCAGTGCATCTTGTAGATAGTACCATTGCTGCTACCGGGCACTGATTGTGGAGAGAGTTTGTGAATGAGGTGCCAATCAAGTGGCCTGCTCTGTCCTGGACAATATAAAACTACTTGAATATTCTTTTGATCTGCTCTTATCCAGACAAGTAGGGAGTATTCCATCACGCTCCTGACTTGTGCCTTGTAGATGGGGGACAGGCTTTGTGGAATCAAGAGGTGAGTTACTTGCTGCAGGATTCCTAGCTTTTTGACTTGCTCTTGTGGCTACTATTTAATGTGGCAAGTCCAGTTCAGTTTCTGGTAGACAAAGACCAGGACCAGCTCGTAGTCAGTGACCAACAGCCACACCATGTTAAAAGACCCCATACACAGGTGTCTTCCAGCCTTGATGAAGATTAGGTCTGGAATATCAGGACCCTCCTGGATAACCCGAGCTGCAACAGGCCTGAACATGGCTCCATGAACATGTCCCGGAAACTTGACCACAGCGATATTGTATCTCACTCAGGGCAGTGATGTCAATGGCAGGAGAGGGTAAGCTGGCAGTTACACCCCCTTCTGAGAGGGTAAAACTGATAAAGGATGCTGAATTCCTCCGGGGATTTCTCCATTAAAAGCAAACACAGTCACCAGAACATGGAGCCATCCCCTTCCCCTCCTTGATTGGTAAGGAATGTGTAGGGAATGTCCTGCTGGTGAAATTCCTCGAGCATGGCCTGGTCATAATGGGCACACTGTTTTGTAAAAGATAATTCCAAGACCTCATGGCAACATGTTTGGTCTAGACATTGACAGTTATTTAATCATGTCATTGTCTGGAACAAGGGGCTGCAAGAGCATTTGCATCTTTTATGACCTTAAGAATGGATGGTGGGTGCAGAAAATCCAGGAACTTGCTGACAGCCATGATGTGTATGGGTTCTTCAGTGTAGTCAAGATAATATATGGCCTAAACACCCAGTAATGTAGTCTACTGAGAGCTATGAACAGAGTGGTGCTTATCATTCATGCATCAACTGCAATCTAGCAGGACTGTTATTGCATGAAAGCTCATCCCCATTTTAGACCATGTTAATTTGATCAAACCTAGAATACTGAATAATTTTGGTCCCCTTTTCTAAGGAAAAGGGGTCGTGAAGGGGTCGTACAGCAGGTCGTGAAGAAGGCTAATAGCATGCTGGCCTTCGTAACAAGAGGGATTGAGTATAGAAGCAAAGAGGTGCTTCTGCAGCTGTACAGGGCCCTGGTGAGACCACACCTGGAGTACTGTGTACAGTTCTGGTCTCCAAATTTGAGGAAAGACATTCTGGCTATTGAGGGAGTGCAGCGTAGGTTCACGAGGTCAATTCCTGGAATGGCAGGATTGCCTTACACGGAAAGACTGAAGCGACTGGGCTTGTATACCCTTGAGTTTAGAAGACTGAGAGGGGATCTGATTGAAACGTATAGGCTTATGAAAGGATTGGACACTCTGGCAGGAGGGAACATATTTCCGTTGATGGGGGAGTGCCGAACCAGAGGACACAACTTAAAAATACGGGGTAGACCATTTAGGACAGAGATGAGGAGAAACTACTTCACACAGAGAGTGGTGGCTGTGTGGAATGCTCTGCCCCAGAGGGCAGTGGAGGCCCAGTCTCTGGATTCTTTTAAGAAAGAATTGGATAGAGCTCTTAAAGATAGTGGAGTCAAGGGGTATGGAGATAAGGCTGGAACAGGATACTAATTAGGAATGATCAGCCATGATCATATTGAATGGCGGTGCAGGCTCGAAGGGCAGAATGGCCTACTCCTGCATCTATTGTCTATTGTCTATTGTCTATTGTCTATTGAAAGACATACTGACATTGGAAGTGGTCCACAGAAGGTTCATTTTAAGTTGATTCTGGTTTGAAGGGATTTTCTTATGAAGAGAAGTTGAGTATATAGGATTATAACTCATTGGCATTTAGAGTGGGAGACAATCTTACTGAAACATACAAATTCATAAGAGTTTGACAGTTAGATGCATAAAGATTGATTGTTCCTGTGGAACAATCAAGGACCATAAAGTATAATCTCAAAGAAAGGGGTCACCCATTTAAGAATGGGAGATGAGAAGGAATCTCTTCATTTAAAGGTTGTCTATCTGTGGAATGTTTACCAGTCGAGGCTGGGTCATTTATGTATGTTAAAGCTGAGAGATGTTTTAACCAGTAGGGGAATCGAAGGTTATAGGGTTAAGGTGGGAAGTTGGGCTGATGATTATCAGATTGGCCATGATCTCATTAAACACTGCAGTGCAACCGATGACCTGAATGGCCTACGTCTGCCTCAGTGTCATGTGGGGTCTATGTGTCGTATAACAATACTCCACCCCTTATCCGTCAAGCTATGGTAGAGCTCATTAGATTAGATTACTTAGTGTGGAAACAGGCCCTTCGGCCCAACAAGTCCACATTGACCTGCTGAAGTGCAACCCACTCAGACCCACATTTCCGCTACATTTACCCCTTCACCTAACACTATAGGCAATTTTCAGCCAGGCCAATTCACCTGACCTGCACATTTTTTGGATTGTGGGAGGAAACCGGAACACCCAGAGGAAACCCACACAGACACGGGGAGAATGTGCAAACTCCACACAGTCAGTTGCCTGAGGTGGGAATTGAACCCGGGTCTCTGGCGCTGTGAGGCAGCAGTGCTAACCACTGTGCCACCGTGCCGCCGTGCCGCCCCAGCTCATCTACAAGACCAGATGGAAACTATTGAACCTGTTTTGCCTTCAGTCTAGAGTCAATAGCACCTCAGCCTCTGTCACCAAGCTGCAGAATGCAGATGACACTAATAGGTGTGCAGACTAAGGTAAAGCTCCAAATGATCCTTAGTGCACTTACAGAGGCAGATGTGAACATAGGCCTTGGGCAAGTATCTGGAAGATAAAGGTCCTCAACAGAGGAACTTCTAATATCCAGCATTCGATTATCCAAACAAGATTGCGAGGCCCTGATGCTTGGCTAAACTGCGTTATCCAGCATTTGATTATCAGAACAAAATATTCCCGCCTGTGTTGGTCGGATAATCGTGGTTCCTCTGTATTATAAAAATGCAGATGCAAGAGATCTAAACAAAAACAAATTGCTGGAGAAGCTCGGCAGGTCTGGCAGCATCTCTGGGAAGAAAGCAAAGTTAATGTTTTGAGTTTAGTGCTTCTTCTACAGAGCTGATGCTAGCTGGGAAGGAGTGGTGTTTATGCTGAAGATGAGATTTGGGGAGGTGAGGGGGTGGGTGTAGGGGAGTGCAGAGGTGAGCAGATATGTGGAGACAAAACCCAGAGAGAGACATGAAAAGGGCAGGCAAATGAAGAGAAGCTGAATAAGTGATAATGAGTTGAGTGTGGGTGAGAATGGGGATGGCTATGCTGAAGGTCGTCTGTGTCATACAGAACCATGGAAGGACGGAATCAGACTCTCTAACATTTGTTGAACTCTATGTTGAGTCCTAGAGGCTGCAGGTGCCCAAATGGAAAATGAGATGCTGTTCTTCAAGCTTCAAAGTCCTCGATTAGCCTGTTCCATCATGGAATGGTCTGCTTTGGATCTTGGTGTCCCCAGTCTTTCTGGCACCAGCTAAATGAAGAATGTTTCCTTTCACAATCTGCCTTCTTGCATCTCCGAATGAAGATGAGTAAAAGATTGCACTAATTACAGCAAGTTTCAGCCCCTGAGAAATATCCCAATGAAGTGTTTAGTGCTTCAAATGCTTTTGGTATTGCTGATAAGTTTTGGGAAGATTTAACTTGGAGTGTTTTTGGAACTAATCCTCTCCAGTCTATCCCTTGCTTCTCCAGCTTCTCACCACTCACCCCCTTCACACCCAATGTCCCAGACAGGGACATGGAAGTTGTTAGCTGCATCAGCCTTGGGTCATGTTTAACTCCAGTGTCCCCTCTGCTATAGGATTTTTAAAAAAAAACAAAACAGCTAATACTATGATGCTGGAGGCTTTGATGCTTTATTTTTTTTAAAATTCACTCATGGGATGAGGATGTTGCTGGCTAGGCCAGCAATTATTGCCCAGAGGGTAGTTAAGAGTCAATCACATTGCTGTGGGTGTGGAGTCACATATAGGGCAGACCAGGTAAGGATGGCAGTTTCCTTCCCTAAAGCACATTAGTGAACCAGATGGAGTTTGCCTGACAATCAAATATTTATTGAATTCAAATTCCACCGTCATGGTGAGATTCCTTGCAAGGATTACCTGGGTCTCTGGATTAACAGTACAGCGATAATACCACTAGACCATTGCCTCACCAAAAAAGTATACATTAGTGCTGCTGTGATTAGGCTGACTATGACACTGTGTTATTAAACCTGAATACACTGAGATTACTTTTATCAGATCTTACTCTTTTTTTAAAAAAACTTGCATATATGAGACCATAAGACAATAAGTAATAGGAACAGGAGTAGGCCAGTTAGCCCCTTCAACCTGCTCTGCTATTCAATAGCATTGTTGCTGGTCTGACACTCATTCCATCACTTCCCTGTCCTTTCCCCATAACCCTTGACACTCCTCTGATCAAGAATCTCTCTCGTAACCTTTAATATACAGAAGGACTCTGCCCCAACAGCTGTCTGTGGCAGGGAATTCCAAGATACTCAACCCTCTGAGAGAAGCAATTTCAGCTCATCTCAGTCTTAGATTGGCGCCCCTTTATTCTGAGACAATGCCCCCTGGTCCTAGCCTCTCCCATGAGGGGAGACGTGGTCTCAGCAATTACCTTGTCAAGCCCCTTAAAAATCCGCTACGTTTCAATGAGATTAATTCGCCTTCTTCTAAATTCCAATGAGTCGACTCCCAACCTGCTTAACCTTTTCTCACAAGACAATCCCTCCTGACCAGGATCACCCAAGTGAGCCTTTGCTGAACTACCTCCAATTAAATGATCTCTTTCCTTAAATAAGGAAACCAAAGCTGCTCTCAGTACTCCAGATGTGGTCTCGCCAGCCCCTGGTACAGTTACAGTAAGCCTTCCCTACTCTTGTATTCCAAATCCCTTGAAATTAGGGCCAGCATTCCATGAGCCCTTCCTGATTACCTGCTGCCCCCGTGTGCTAGCTTTATATTTCATGCACAAATATCCCAAAGTCCAGGTGTGTTGCAGCTTTCTGCAGGTTTTCTCCACTTAGTCTGCTAAATAATAGTCTGTTCTGTGTTCTCCCTTCCCAAAATGAACAGCTTCACATTTTCCCACATCTTGTGACCCTTCCTCAGAATGGGATTCTAAGGAAGGGCTTTGGACCCGAAATGTTAACACTGAGTTCTTCTACAGATGCCACCAGACCTGCTGAGCTTTTCCAGAAATTTCTGGGGTTTTTTTGATTTCCGGCACCTGTAGTTCTTTCAGTCTGTCTCAACTATTTGTTTCTCTCTCTCTCTCTCTCTCTCTCTCTCTCTCTGTCTCTCAACTAGCCTCTCTACCTATTTTTGTCATCTGCAAATTTGGCTACAGTATGTTCACTTCCTCCTTCCAAGTCATTAATACATATTGTAAACAGTTGTGGTTTCAGCACTGATCCCTGTGGAGCCCACTGGCTACAGGTTGACAACAGGGTAACAGAACCTCTTGTATCCACTCGCTTTATTCTGCCCATGAGTCCATTCTCTATTCATGTCAATATACAATCTCCAACACCAGGGGCTCTATGTTATGATGTAACCTTTTTTGTGAGGTACCTTGTCAAAGGCCTTCTAGAAGTCCCAAAAACAACACGTCTCCTTGTTCACCTCTGTCCTTTCTGGTTGAGACTTCCTCAAAAACTCTAATAAATTAGTCTGACATGATTTTTCTTTCATGAAGTCATGCTGACTCTGATTAGATCATGACTTTCCAAATGTTCTGCTGTTTCCTCCTTGATAATTGATTCTAATACTTTTCTAACAATAGATGTTAGGCTTGTTGCCTATAGTTACCCAATTTTTGCCTTCCTCTCCTTTTCTAATCCTCTGTACTTCTCCAGAATCCAAGAGCTTTTGGAAAAATTGCATCCACATTCTCTGTAGCTACCTTTTTTAATCATCCTACAATGCAAGCCATCAGGCTGGGAACTTATTTACCTTGAGTTCTATTATTTCAGGTATCCTACGTATTCAAAACTTGGTTCAGCTCACTACGGACTGTCACACTGCAACTGTTTGGTCAGTGGGTAGATGCTGAGTGAAGCTCTGGCTGACTAGTTCACTGTGAATAAATATATATAAATACAAGGGAAGTGATTTCATTTGTATTGGCAAAGATTGACATTATTGCTCTTAGGTAAAAACAATGACTGCAGATGCTGGAAACCAGATTCTGGATTAGTGGTGCTGGAAGAGCACAGCAGTTCAGGCAGCATCCAAGGAGCAGTAAAATTGACATTTCGGGCAAAAGCCCTTCCATATTGCTCTTAGCTCTACTACTGCTTCTCATTGTTAGGAGTGATGACTTACTGACTTACCACTGTCATACATGAAGACAAACACTGTCCCTTGCTAATTTGTTGGCAATGCTTCATTTAGTTGAGTATTTGAAATGTTACTGCAAATTAGATTAATCCCCTTCTGCTAACACATTTCCTTAAATTCACATCTGATTTATTTTAACTCTCTGCAATAGTTGTGATAATTTAACTTCAATTTCTTTTGTAAATCAAGTTCTATGGGAGTTCAGTCTTTCTATTTTTCCTGCATTGGTCAAACAACTTTATCACAATTTAATCTTTAATAAGTCCATTATTAGACCCTTTATTAATTGGGTAGATCTGCATTACCTGGCTGTTGAACAACAACTTGTAGGAACACAGACCAGGACAGCTGACTAAGTTCTGTGCTGCAGTAATGGAAGGGAAAATTCTAAAGGATGTCTAACGTCCTCAGTAGGTGTTCCTCACTGTGGTTCATTCAGGTGAAACAGCCAGATATCCATCCAAAGTGACCATAATTGTTCTAAGTACTATAAGTGTTAGCATCATGTTTCTTTTTGCTTTCAAATTAGAAAGAATCCTGTCATGAAGTAGAGCTGCTATTGAGAGAAAATCAACATTTACTCAGTGGCTCAAAGTCCAAGAATGCTGGAGAAACTCAACAGGTCTGACAGCATCTGTGAAGAGAGAAATAAAGTTAGTAATTCAACATTAACTTTTGACTTTCTTTTAGTGTTCTGAAGAAAAATCATACCAGACTCAAAATGTTAACTCTGTTTCTATCTCCACAGATGCTGCCAGACCTGCTGAGCTTCTCCAGTATTTTCTGTTTGTTTTAGATTTCCATCATCTACAATGTTGTTTTAGTTGCTTAATGACTATTTGTTTATTTTCTTCTATTTCTTCAAAGACCGCAGTTTCCCCCCAGACGTGGTCGACGATGCCCTCCACCGTATCTCCTCCACTTCCCGCTCCTCCCCCCTTGAGCCCCGCCCCTCCAATCGCCACCAGGACAGAACCCCACTGGTCCTCACCTTCCACCCCACCAACCTCCATATACATCGTATCATCCATCGTCATTTCTGCCACCTCCAAACGGATCCCACCACCAGGGATATATTTCTCTCCCCAACCCTATCAGCATTCCAAAAACACCACTCCCTCCATGACTCCCTTGTCAGGTCCACACACCTCCGCCCACCGCCCCCCCCCCCCCCCCCCACCAACCCAACCTCCACTCCCGGCACCTTCCCCCTCAACCGCAAGAAATGCAAAACTTGTGCCCACACCTTGCCCCCCCCTTACTTCCCTCCAAGGCCCCAAGGGATCCTTCCATATCCACCACAAATTCACCTGCACCTCCACACACATGATTTACTGCATCCGCTGCACCCGATGTGGCCTCCTCTATATTGGGGAGACAGGCCGCCTACTTGCGGAACATTTCAGAGAACACCTCTGGGACACCAGCACCAACCAACCCAACCACCCCGTGGCTCAACACTTCAACTCCCCCTCCCACTCCCCCAAGGACATGCAGGTCCTTGGACTCCTCCATCGCCAGACCATAGCAACATGACGGTTGGAGGAAGAGCACCTCATCTTCTGCCTGGGAACCCTCCAACCACAAGGGATGAACTCTGATTTCTCCAGTTTCCTCATTTCCCCTCCCCCCACCTTGTCTCAGTCAAATCCCTCGAACTCAGCACCGCCTTCCTAACCTGCAATCTTCTTCCTGACCTCTCCGCCCCTACCCCCACTCTGGCCTATCACCCTCACCTTAACCTCCTTCCACCCTCAGCTTAACCTCCTTTCCAACTCCCCTCCCCCAAGTCCCTCCTCCCTACCTTTTATCTTAGCCTGCTGGACACACTTTCCTCATTCCTGAAGAAGGGCTCATGCCCGAAATGTCGATTCTCCTGCTCCTTGGATGTTGCCTGACCTGCTGCGCTTTTCCAGCAACACATTTTCAGCTCTGATCTCCAGCATCTGCAGTCCTCACTTTCTCCTTCTTCTATTTATGTCTTTATATGTTTGTTCTTTCTCCACAGACTCCTGAGTTCTTTCAGTGTTGGCCAGGTGCTGTAACTTCGGGGGAAGCAGGCTCCTCACAAGAGTAGGTACAGCTCTAGGCAGCAAGAGTGTATTGGGAGGGGTCACAATCACAATTACACTCGACAACTGGAGTTTCATGTTATTTTTATAAACTCCAATTCAAAACTTGACAGTTTACCAAAACTCTTACACTGGATATAAAATGAAATTCATTTACTGCATAGGTCTCTTTTTGAATGGAAGGATTTCCCCCAGTCTAGGTTTTGATGGATCTGCTCTTTCTTGATTATCGCACACCTTTTTCTTTTTGCATCCTTTGTACATGCTGACTTTCATGGTATTTTGCAGTTTCTAAATGTCACCTGATACCTTGCCTTATCGTATTCTGCAACCATCTTGGGCAGACTGTTCAAAAGTGAAGTATTTAGAAACATAAAAAATAGCAGTGAGCCATTGGGCCCTTCACACCTGCCCCGCCATTCAATATGATTATGGTTACTTATCCAACTCAGTCCCCTGTTCCCATTTTCACCCCATACCCTTTGATCCCTTTAGCCCTAAGAACTATATCTCTTATTTGAATATATTCAATGTTTTGTCTTCAACCACTTACTGTCGCAGAGAAATCCTCTCTGGGTGAAGATATTTCTCCTTTACTCAATCCTAAATGGCCAATCCTTAGGATCTGACCACTGGTTCTGGACACTTTTTAGTCATTGGGAACATCCTGCACTTACCCTGGTTACCCCCAAATTCTTCGAAACGCTAGTGAATATGGTCCTGAACAATCCAATCTTTCTTCATTGGCCATTCCAGGAATCATTCCCTCCATGGCCAGGACATCCTTTCTCAGATAAGGTGACCAAAACTTCATGCAATACTCCAGGTGTGGCCTTACCAAGGCCCTGTACGACTGCAGAATGGTATTCCTGCTTCTGTACTCTCCTCCTCTTCCTGTGAAGGCCATGATAGCTTTTACAGCCATCATCACCTGCTGCACTTTCATGCTTGCTTTCACCAACTGGTACAGGTCTTATTGCATTTACCACTTTCCCAAACTGTAGCAATTCAGATCATCTACCTTGTTGGTTTTGCTACCAAAATGGATAACGTCATTCACATTTATGCTTCATCTGCCATGCACTCACTCAACTTATGTAAATCACACTGAAGCATTTCTGCATCCTCCTCACAGTTCACTCCCACCCAACGTTGTGTCCTCTACACATTTGGAGATATTACGTTTAGTTCCCTTATCTAAATCATTAACATATATTGTGAATAGCTGGTCCAAGCATTGATCCTTGTGGTACCCACACTGTGTAGAAATGGTCCATTTATTCTTACCACTTGTTTCATATTTGCACTCAAGTCCCCAGCAGTATTTGTGACTGTATTTTCTAGCAGGAGTTACTGACTGATGATCAGAAGCAGGGATCCAGCCTGATTCATCAGAGACCAAAATAAACTCTCTACTAACTGAAGCCAGCCCAGACTAAGGATAACCTCATATGGTTCAACCTCTCATCAGGTTACTTGCAGTAAATTATACATCATCATCTGCAGATTGCACAGCACCATACAAGTGGTTCCACTGCAGATGGAGCCTATCAACAATGTGCCAGCTCTCTACAAGAGTACTTCAGCTAGTCACACTGCCCTGTCCTTTCTCCATAGTCCTGAAAATGTTCATTCTCTCTATCTCTCTCTCTCTCTCTCTCTCTCTACTCATTGAATTCATTTTTCAAAGTAACAATTGAATCCATCTGCAGCCTGTGTATTCTGGATCCTAATCACTCCCTACATGAAGAAACATTTGCCTCAATGTCACTACTGGTTCTTTTACCAGTGTCATTAAATCAGCATCTTGTAGTTTTTGACCCTTCCACCAACATCTGTCTAGCTACCCTGCTAAGACATCTTATAATTTTGAGTAACTCTGTGAAAATCCCTCTGTTTTCACTTCAGAAATGATGTGAAGGAGCTGGTATTGGACGGGGGTGGACAAAGTTAAAAATCACAACACCAGGTGATAGTCCGATGGGTTTATTTGGAAGCATTAGCTTTCGGAGTGCTGCTCCTTCATCAGATGGTTGTGGAGTATAGGACACAGAATTTATAGCAAAAGATTACTGTGTCATGCAACTGAAATGATATATTGAACAAACCTGGATCGTTGTTAAGCATTTCATCTTTTAGAATGTTTTGGTCCATTAATAATAAATCTCAGAAGTTCTTTTCAGTCACTTTCTCAAGATAACTTAAGGTTTTATAACAAAAAGTGACATCTCAACTCAGACAATGCATTAAAGGTGTGAGGTTAGAGTCTGTCTGTATCCCCATTTTGAGTCAGACTGGTTCTATTTCCAAAGTAGGAATTTACAAAATATTGCATGGATTGACTGCCTGCAGGTTGTGCATTTTATTTGAACAAAATAGAATGTATCTGCAAATATAGTTCTACAAATGCAAATTAATCTCGTAGACTTATGTGAATACATATGTGTGAGTGCACATGAGTGTTTGCGTGTATGAAAGCTTGGTAAAGTGCGTGGGTGTGATGGAGTACAAGCCTGAGGGGGTGGGCGGGGTGGGTGTATGTGTGTATGAGAGAGGGTCTGTGTGGGAGTACATAAGTGTGTGTGTGTCTGTGTGTGTGTGTGTGTGTGTGTGTGTGTGTGTCTGTGTCTGTGTCTGTATATAGTGTAGTGGGGTTACCTGTAGTGTGACATGAACACAAGGTCCTGGTTGAGGTCCTCATGGGTTCTGAACTTGCTGGGCCACCTTCTGTTATTGCTTGTCCCAAAGTCCTCCTTGGAGGATGGTCACCCGATGATCCGAGGCTGAGGGGTGTTCCTTCCCAGTTGGGAGCACTTCAGTGGTCAGGGACATTAACACACTCGCACTCCTGCAGGCTCTCTGTCATACGCTCACACACACCCTTCATAGACTTATACCCCTTTACACTCAACACATACACACACTCACACACTTTCACAGACACTCACACCCGCACCTCCCACCACCACACAGAATCCATATAAATTTGTTGGGTGAATTTGTACTTGCAGAATTACATTTTATTTTGTTCAAAAACTGCATGAATGCATGTAAGATTCTGTAAGTCCATTTTTTAGAAATAGAATCAGTCTAAACATTGGGGCACAGCCAGCCTCTCACAGAGCACCTCACACCTTCAATGCATTATCTGAGCCAACATGGCACCTATTGTTAAAGTTCACTTGAGAATATAACTTTTAGAAAAGTTCTGGGATTTACATAGGAAAGAACTGAAACCAACATGGTCATTTGAAAAGATGAGAGACTTAACAAACAATCCAGGTCTTTTTCAATATATCATTTAAGTTGCATCACAGTGTAAACTTTTGCTATAAATTCTGTGTCTTATAATCTTATACTCCATAACCATATGATGAAGGAGTAGTGCTCTGAAAGCTAGTGCTTCCAAATAAACCTGTTGGCCTATAGCCTGGTGCTGTGATTTTTAACTTTTGTCCACCTCCGTCCAACATTGGCTCCTCCAAATCCTCATTTATAGGTATGCTGCTGCTGGCATGCTATCCTGAAACCTTAATTGAACTAAGGTTGATTCTCCAGCTTGCTGGTAATGGTGGAGTGAGGGATATGGTGAACCACAAGGTGACAGATTGTGAGTGAATACAACTCTTCTGCTCATGGTCCACAGTACCTCACAGACAATAGGTTTTGAGTTGGTGGACCTAAATCTACTGATATTATAGCTCCTTTCTCAAGTTAGACAAAATGGTACATAGTACTCCAGATGTAGTCTCACCAACGCCTTAAATTAATTGTAGCAAACCCTCTTTAGTTTTGCATTTCCTTCTTCTCACAATAAACAACATTTCATTAGCTACGCTTGCCATGCCAGCATCCTAGCTTTTTATGTATAAAGCCATCCAGATCCCCCTCTGTTTAAGTAATATTCTGTTTTTCTATTTTTCTTGCAGAAGTGCTTAGATTTTCTCACATGAGATTCCACCTGCCAATTTTTCCCCACATATTTAATTTATCTAAATTGCACAGTTGAACTCTGTCTTCCACACAATTTAATTTTCTTAAATTTACAGATGACATAAAATTAATAATCACACATTTGGTCCCTTCAAACAAGTGATGTATGTAAATTGTAAATAATTGCTGCATTGATCCCAATGGCACGCCATGTTTGAACCTTTGTTCTGGCTTTGCCTATATTTTTTCCACCTCTCCTCTGAACTTTCTCACGTAATGTCAACCTGACCTTTATTCCAAGCTAAAATAAAAGCCAAGTACTGCAGATGTTGGAAATCTGAAAAAAAAGGCAAAGTGCTAGAGAAACTCAGCAGATCTGGCAGTCTTTAGAGAGGGAAAAACAAAATTAATGTTCCAAGTCTGATGTAACTCTAAAGATATGACTTCGTTCTGAAGAAGAAACTTATTGGACTCATTGTTGATTCTGTTTCCTCTCTCCATGAATGCTGCCTCAGTTTTCTCAGCATGTTGTTTTATTTTTATCATGTGCTCCTTTATTTTCTGTTTCATTATCGGGGAACATGAGCTTTAGGTGCCCTACTATTTTCCCCTCCTTGGAATGTATCCTCCCCTCAACTGCATTTAAGTTATATTCCCTTTTTAAAAAACATCATTGATTTATTGCATTTTTGTTTATCAATTTTTTTTTCCATTCCAAATTATCACGGACAGATATGTTCTCATCCCAGTGAAATTGATGTCTTCTAATTCAATATTTTTGTGACCGACCACTACTTATAATTTTCTATAGCTAATCAAAAATAGCTATATTTCCTACTGACACTTCTGTCACCTCATTTCCCAAGGACCAGAACAATTGCTAGCCTCCCCCCTCATCCGGTCAGAAATCTACTGTTCAAGAAAACTGTACAGAGCATACTTCTGAAAGTTTTGTCCTGACCTTTGCATGGCTCATTACCACTACTGTTTCATTTCTTAATGGCCCGTGAATTTTCCTGTAAGTTTACTTAGCTGTATTTCCCAGTATTTGCTGGCTCGTAGCCTCCACATGTAGTGTACAGGTACCTCTTATTTGGTTAGTTAAGGTACAATAGATTCACCCTTAACTCTCCAGGATATCTTCTCCAACAACATAATAGGTTATTTAAAGAAACATGGGGATGGCAGTATTGATTATTCCCCTTACTTTTCCTGAACATTGTGTGTTCAGAAACATTTAGCACCCAGTCCCGTCCTTTTTGAACCAAGTCTGCATTATTGTTGTGACACGCTATTCCCATACAGTTATTTGTTCCTTGTCAGTCTTGAATTCTGCACTTGCGTTTACAGTGCACGTATGTAACATTAACTTAAACCTTGTTGTATTCCAGGTCACTCTGACCCCACATAACACCTTAATCTTTCTTCCTCTAATGCTCTCTGTCTCCCAATCCTTTGTGCATCTTCTTTAAATAAATAAAGCACACAGATTGTATATCGAACGACTGAAACTCAAAGCACTGACTCACATTGGGATGTAGGTGTATTTGTTTTGCTTTCCACTTAGAACATACCATGAATCAGAAACTATCAGGTGACATTGACCAGAATCCTAACTCCCTTTCGTGGTTGCTCTGCGTCCTCTGTTGGCAGACTGACAGGAAGAATGTTAACTGCAGTGTCTTCAAGTTCCAAATAAACGTTATATCAAAGAACGTCCTTTTTGTTTTATGACGTAATCCATGGTATGAGACCTATGTATGTTGGGTGTGACTGACGGACTGATTGTTTCCACAGGAAGCAGTGCTGGGTTCAGGGACTTTGTTGTCATTGTTTACGAATTAAACCTGTATCCTTATTTTGCAGTGTGAAACCTTTCATCCAACAACCATTTGCTGTTCAACCAAATGTAAACCATTCCCCACTCTTGGGTAAGAAAGGTTACCCTGGTGTTATACAGTCTTAATTTGGTGCTGCTTTGTGACTTTTCTTGCTATGCAGTATTGGGTTAATGGTGCTGTTACTCATTGATCCTATTGTGCACTAACATTTTCCTCAATGTTTGACTGATTGACTGACTAAAGCAAATTGTCAGATCTCTACTGCAATTGACTCAGATCAGCTAACTCAGTGCATTATTTTTAATTTGAGAGTGTGGTGTTGGAAAAGCACAGTTGGTCAGGCCGTGTCAGAGCCGCAGGAGAATCGACATTTTGATCATAAGCCCTTCATCTCAAAATGTTGATTCTCCTGCTCTTTAGATGCTGCCTGATCTGCTGTATTTTTCCAGCCCCACACTCAACTCAACTCTGATCTCCAGCATCTGCAGACCTCACTTTCTCTGCATTATTGTAATTGCTTTCAACCTGAGAGAAGGTCAGTAATTCCTGACTAACACAGGCAGACTGGCTGGTTACTAAATTAAATTATATAATTTGCTGAAAGAGTAAAACCTACTAGACACTGATGCCAGAGCCACGGAAAACCTGGATTAATAGATTTAGAATTGTTTTTCTCCCTTGCAGAATATGACAATACTTGTGTTGGTCTTTCACCAGCAGCTTGGCAGGGTCACTGCATTGGATCTACAAAGATCAGGCTTGTGGAATTCTCTGCTTTCATGGAGCAGCAAAGGGATCCAGATACTGTAAGTGCACATTTGTTAGTCATCTTGTAATGTTGGGTGAGAGATGGTTGAAAATCTGGCCTAGGCAAAGACTTTTGGAAATGTTTAAAGATATTAGTGTTGCTATATTTGCAATATGTGCTTCACTCTGCTGTTATTAATGCATCTTTCTCCTTCTCCATTGCTGCTGATGACCTGTAGAGTTTGCCATTGCCATCTCTATCCATACTAACACATCTCCTCCCACCAATAACATGAGCTGTTGTCTTCTGGAGTAATTTTTTAATGTAGCATTTTTGTTGAATGTCTTTTAAATGTCCAAGTATGTGACATCCCTGCTTGCTACATTCATAAACCACTCCAATAAATTAGTCACCTATGATTTCCTTTTCACAAAACTGTTGAATCTCCATGATTTTCTATTAAGATTTTCTAAGTGTCCTACTTCCTTAATGAATTTGAGCATTTCCTCAACAACAGATATTAGATGAACTGGCTTATAGTTTCCTTTGATCTCCCTCCATCCTTATAGATATTATATTGTGGTTTTCCAATCTGCTAAGACCTTTCCAGAATTTAAGGAGTTTTGAAAGAATACAACTAATGCAGTCACTACCTCTGCTGCCCCACTCATTTCTGACCCTAGGCCCATGGGACACTCAGCCTTAAATTGTTTCTGTTTTTTTAAGCTTTTCTCTAATGATGACTGTTTGAAGATTTTAACTTTCGCCTCTTACTTTTCACCTATTCTTGGGATAGTTTGTCTTCTACGGAAGACAAAACAATATCTGAAGATAGATACAAAATACTCATTCAAAGATTCTGTCTTTCTCTTGTTTCCCAAGTTAATTTCTCAATTTCCTATTCTAAGGGAATAATGCTCACTTTAGCTGTTCCCTCCTTGTTTATAAAATTCTAGGAGAATTTACTGTCCTTTTTTTTTGCTAGTTTTCTCTCCTCCAGAATTTCAAACATTTTTCCAATCTCTGGGCTACCACTAATTCTTAAAGTTAAAAATCGCACAACACCAGGTTATAGTCCAACAGGTTTATTTGGAAGCACTAGCTTTCTGCACTGTTCTTCCATCAGGTGGAGGAGCGGGACTCTGAAAGCTAGTGCTTCCAAATAAACCTATAACCTGGTCTTGTGTGATTTTTAACTGTGTCCACCCCAGTCCAGTACTGGCACCTCCCAAGTCATGGTGACTAATTCTCAAAGTATTGTTCAACATGTTCTTCCAGTTTGGTTCCAGTATTAACCTCTTTAGTCAGTCATGGATAGTGCATCGTCTGGTAGAGTTTTTCTTCTCCACTGTATTATAATTTTGAGAAATATGAAATATCTCCTTGAATGTCTGCTACTGCATCTCCACCATCTTACCATTTAACTGATTTTCCCAGTCCACTTTAGTCAACTTTGTCTTTATACCCTTTATCTTTAAATTTATGGTTCCACATCACTCATGTATGCTTGGGCATGTATGCAATACTTATGTCTGAGTAACTTTTAAATAGAATTGTAACCATTCCTGATATTAGTTCCAGGCTTCTTCACTTATTTTAATCCTCTGTCACTGTCACCCACCTTTTACAAACATATTTAGGCATGTAGCCTGATCTTAGAACCTGTCTGTGCTGCTTTTGAATTAATATAAAATCAAATTCTGCAGGTGCTTAAAAAATTGGAAAATATTCAGGAGGTCAAGCAACGTTTATGGAGAGAAACAGGTTATGTTTTTGAAATGTTAACTCTGTTTCTCTCATCACCAATGCTGCTCGACCTGCTAAACCTTTTCAATTATTTCTGATCTTGGATTGGGTATTCCAAGAATAATATACTAGATTCTGCCCTGTCTCTGAAGATCTCAGTCTCCCTTCTTCTGACCTGGTGTAGAATCATTGGTTGATTTAAAATCGTTTAATAGCTAGTTGTGTCCTCCATTTTTAACTGAAATTTATCATGTGGAGTATTCAAACTTGTGTGTTTTCTGATCTTCCTTTTGCAGTACAATAAACATCTCTTTGTCCACATCGGTCAGTCAAGTCCTTCCTATAATGAAGCTCTACTTGAATCA
The DNA here is from genome assembly GCF_047496795.1 of Chiloscyllium punctatum. Classification (NCBI taxonomy): domain Eukaryota; kingdom Metazoa; phylum Chordata; class Chondrichthyes; order Orectolobiformes; family Hemiscylliidae; genus Chiloscyllium; species Chiloscyllium punctatum. The sequence continues at coordinate 101,252,264 of NC_092756.1, read as the reverse complement.
GTTGACATTCGCCAAATCTATGATAAATTTCCAGAGAAGAAAGGGGGATTGAAGGAGTTGTTTGAGAAAGGAACACCAAACACCTTTTTCCTCGTAAAATTCTGGGTCAGTATAAATGATTGAGGAGCTCGGTTTGTTATTTTTTTTTTAAAAAAGCAGCGTCATCTCCTTGCATGACACACACTTTCCTCAAAGTCAACACAATGTCACAAAAGCTGAACTTTGCAGAGGCATTTGATTTGGCATTTGGATGGCTTTCTCCGACTTCATAGTGTGAAAGATTGGCATGACAAGTCTCGTCTCCATCGGCGATCAGACACAGCTCCGGCCAGAGGGATAAGATACAACTGAAAAACTTTCATGCTAAATCAAAACAAAGAAGGCAAAGTGTTTAGTTTTAATTTGCAGCTGACCAAATTCTTGGTGTTTTTTTTTTGTAGGCTGATCTTAGCATTCATACTCAAGATGAAGCAGGTATGTTCTATGGAGTCACCAGCCAGTATGAAAGTGCTGAGAACATGACCATTACCTGTTCCTCTAAGGTCTGCTCTTTTGGAAAACAAGTTGTAGAAAAAGTTGAAGTAAGTTCACTTTTTTAAGATTTGACAACTTGTAGGCTAGAAGTTTAAGTTTTCTGCATTTAGTCAGAATCACACAGCAGGAAAACAGACCCTTTGGTCCAAATCGTCCACTTTGACCAGGTTTTCCGAATTAAACTAGGCCTGTTTGGCTATATTCGACCCGTATTCCTCAATACCAATCCCGGTGCCTTTAAATGTTGTAACCCTCCATGGGGTTCTTGCACAGTTAATGCCCTTTATCTATTGTGTGAATGCTGACCTGCCTCTCGTTTATCTTTTGGGGTAGCTCCTTGGTGTGCCCAAGTGAGTACCTCCCAGGACCCATCTGTGTCACAGGTGTGGAGCACAGGGTGCAGGACCTTCTGTACTATGGCTCTATAGAAGGAAAACCAAATTGGAGTTTCAATCGCATATCCAAAGGTTTCATTCTCTGTCATACAGATGAGAGGGAAAGCTTTCCTAACATTTTATTGCAGTTTTGTTATTTCTGTTTCCTCCAAATAAGGTGGTAAATCTTGCTATTGTTTGATGGCAAAGCAAGAGCACATTGGTTTCCAGCTTTTCAGTGTTCCAGTTCCTTGTGAATTAATGTTCTTTTTCCTTCCACAGACAGAATATGCCCGGTTTGAAAATGGCCGCTTTCTGTACCGAATTCATCGTTCTCCAATGTGTGAATATTTGATTAACTTTATACACAAACTTAAGCAGCTGCCAGAGAAATACATGATGAATAGTGTCTTGGAGAATTTCACCATTTTACAGGTACAACAATTTACATAAAGGAGACATTTAATTCATCACTGTCAGTCTCTCGCTGGATCCATCCACACAGCTACCTACTTTTGTTTTCAGAATTTTTCATCTATTAATGGTTATTCCATCCTTGAGCATGGTGAATTGATTAGCTTCCATAGCCATTTGCAATGATATATACCATAATTGAGTCCTCTGTCTGAACTTTTTATTTCAGACCTAAGTATGTATGTCCATCATTGGCCAGTATGTATTGCCCTAGTTCTTTAAGACTCTCATTATTCTCCAAAATGTGAATATCCAATTAACTTTAAACTTAAGCAGCTCCCACAGCTGTATGGGATGAAATAGTGTCTTGGGGAATTTCACCATTCTGCAGATATTGTTGTTGCTAATTATAATATAAGTTCTTATCATTAGTGTTTTCCCCACTGAATCTGTATCACATGATTTCCATAATTCTAGTAACCTTTACAAAACACAATGTCCAAAACTGCACACAGTATTCTCACAAAACAACCATTTACTTTATTTCCCTATTCAACCCCTGGATTCGGATTTTATTTTTTAGCTTTAGCTTCTTTTTACATCTGTACAGCATGCCATATCTCAGACTTGTTCAGTTTCTCCCTCTGTCTTCCTTCATAGCCTAATGTTCTGGTTCTCATTGTCTCTGCCTCACTGTTCAGTTTCCATTTGAATGACTACTTTTACATTTTTCAATCTTTTCCAGGTGGTAACCAACAGAGACACACAAGAACTCCTCTTGTGTGTTGCATACGTCTTTGAAGTTTCAACTAGTGAACATGGAGCTCAGCATCACATCTATAAACTTGTGAAAGATTAGACTAAAGCCATGCTCTCAGTTTTGTACCTAAACATCGAGGAGGAGAATCTGGATCGGTTTGAGGTGCTATCTTTTTCCCATATGCCGTTCTGCGATTTCACCCACCACAAACCCAACCTCTGAGGCTGGTTTTCTGTACAATACTAAACCACTCTAGTGATCCGGTTTACAATGACAACAGCCACATCAAGCTTTTCTCGAAGGTTGCCCAGTGAAAATAAGGACATGTTTGGCTTTAACCAAATCGTAATCTTAATTTGATTGGACCGATGGAGAAGCCCCGGCAGCATTGTATTTGTCTTCCACCTTTAAGGTGTATTAAGTGATTTGACGTTTGCTGTTAGCAAATGATTCCTTTTATCTTGGTTGTTGATTAGAAATAATTATCACCTAGTTCAAACAAACTTTGGATAAAATTGGAAGAGACCCTACCAGATTGGAAGATTAAACAGTCATTCACCCTGTGTCTTGGCAAAAGTGTGTGTGTTCTGACCTCTCTGTACTTGCATACCGGTGTGGGAACAGTAAATAAATTATTTATTTGGATCAGTGTCATCTTGCTGCAACCAACCACCCTCCTACCGAAAACAACAGATTGCAATTGCTTCAATGTCCTAATGATGCAGTAACACATTTTATCTCAATAATACACAGTTGAAATACTGTAACATCGGCAGAATATTGTCAGTACTTTGGGTACTCTGGCGAGGAAGGGTTGGTTGGAATTTGGGGGTGAGGTCGGTAGTTGGCTGGTGGGGCTCTGTCCAGGGCTCTATTATTTCTGGGAGTAATGTTTCTCCCCTTATCTGTGCCTGGCAGATAGCTATCGCCATCATAGTCAGCCTAGACACAGTGATTGTTTAAACCAGAACAAGAGGTTTACTCCATTACTCCATTCATGTCCGCTTTGAATGCTGAGGGACTCTGGGGAGAACACTGAGCACTTCCCTGCTCCACAATAAGACATTAATGTTGTATTGTTTTAAATGTTCCAACTTGAGACAATCCCATCTTTCTTTTATCTGTCTTCATCTCTCACTCACTCTATTTATCCATCTTTCTTTTGCTGCTTCCTAGATTGTTTTGTATGTATTCTATATTTGTTCCTTTGCTCACACTTCCATCTCTCAATATTGAACTCCGGATTCTAGGGGAGGGATGAATGTGGAGTTTTGTGGGAAAATGGTGTGTGAGAGATAGAAACTGAGCAAGGGCAAGGGGTTAGGAATAAACAGAGTGTGCCAACTGTATACCAGTGTTGGTTGATTGGCAACATTGTTCATTTACAAAGACTTTCATCCTAATTTCTCAGCAATTTTTTCAATTCAGGGTTTGGGAAATATTTGCTTAAAAGAATGCCGTTTGCCTGGAAACCTCAGTAGTCCTCCTGATAGTTACACTCTAGGCCAATGCAGCTTATTTTTGGTCTAACTAGCCCAATTCAATGTTCGTTCTTTTGTTAAAGTAGTAAGATTGCCTCCCAGCATCATAAAATTGCCCTTTTAAAAGAGGCAGTCATATTGGACTGGGTAAAAGTGATGCTGGAAACCGGGGTTTACATCAGAATGATGCTGGAAAAGCACAGCAGGTCAGGCAGCATACGAGGAGCAGGTAAAATCAACGTTTTGGGCAAAAGCCTTTCATCAGGAATACTGGACCCGAGAGGGGTCTCAAGGTCACCCTCCTTCAGAGATATTCACCTTGACCTTTTCCTTTAATTTTAATTACAGGAGTTGTGTAACATTCAAACAGAGTTTATGAGGTCCTGACAGCATTATTTAATAAACAGAATCTCACTGCTGTTCTCCAGGGCTTGAGGCTAAGATGCTGTGGACAGGGAGACTAGTCAGGATAGCTCCATGGAACCAGGGAGGGGACAGAGTCTTTGGAACTCCTTGCCACAGAGAGCTGTCGGGGCAGAATCCTCATTTTGTATTTAAGGCTGAGATAGAATCTTGATCATTTGGGGAATTAAGGGTTCGGGAGAAAGGGAGGAAAGTGAGGAATGTCAGATCAACCAGAATTTGACTAAATGCAGAGAAAGCTCAGGGGGCTAAATGGCCTACTCCTGTTCCTTGTGGTTTTATAAACCTGAGGTGACAGTGCTTTGTACAGTTGGTACTATAGGAGTAGATTACAAACTGATCAATTTCCACCCATTCTGGCTGCTACTGAGCATCAAAAGCTGTACAGTTGTGAATACTTATAACCATTAACCAAGTTTTCATCAAGGCAGACTCAAACTGCTGCCTGTCCTACACCATAACTCATTTTCATCCACAGATTGATTTTATTTAATGTTTTGCTTTACAAGTGATTTTACACAGCAGGCAGGGGGTGGATGCTCCTCATTTGTGAACCTGCAGGAGTCCTCAGTGGAGTGGGAGCCCAAGGAAGCTCCAAGATAGAAGGCTATTTGTTGATGAAATGCAGCTGTCGTTTCAGAATGTATGGTGACTTCTGCCTCGCAGATTCCTTCAATGCCCGTTTCTGATCATGGTTCCAAGCCTCACATAGCAGGGGCTGGGGACAGAACATTGTGAAGAAGAAAGCAATAATGGGAAGCCAGTCCAACAGTGACATCATGCCATGCATAACATCGCCAGTTATAAGGTTTGTTTTTTGTCTCACACAGCAATAGCAATCATTTAACACACACAATCTTGTTGCTGTTGGAGTAAGCCCATGAGGTTCTTCACACTCACCTGAACAGCCACGTGAGACCTCGGTTTGATCTGCCAATTGTAGCCAAGGCTTTGGTGCTGTTAGATAAGGAAGGGAAATATCAGCCAGGGCTCCTCAGGGCATCTCATATCTTCAAGAAAGAAAAATTGATATACCCCTTGACATTTCAATGGTATTCTTCCTGTCCGCTTCCTGCTGGAGGTTACCACTGACTAGAAAAACTTATAGAATCCCTACAGTGTGGAAGTGGGCCATTTAGACCATCAAGTCCATGCTGACCCTCTGAATAGCATCCCACCCAGAACCCCCTCCCCATCTTTGTAACCTTGGATCTTCTTCATGGCAAAACCACCTAACCTGCACAGGGAAAATGTGCAAATGCCATACAGAGGGTGGAATCAAACCCAGGTCCCTGGTGCTATGAAGCAGGGAGTGCTAACCATTGAACCACCACTCCACCTCTCTATAGCTGCAGTACTTGTGAATAGACCAGATAAGAGCAGGTCATAGCATGAAAATCTGAGATAACCCAACTTCAGACTTCTCCAGAGCTTGTCCACCATCTACAAGGCACAAGTCAGGATTGTGATGGAATATTCCCAATATGCAGCTTCAACATAATAGTTCTATCTGGGACAGAGCAGCTTGTGTAATTGGCATCACTTCCAACACATTCAATGTTAATGTCCTCTATAAATTGGCATAGTCACAGCAGTGCATACTGTCTGGAAGGTGCACAGGAAAAACTCAATGAGGCTCCTTCAACAGCACTTCCAAGCTGTGACCTACACTATTCAGAAGAACTAACAGTAACAGGTGCATGGGAACAATAATAGCTGTGATTTAATCACCAAGACACAGTCCTGACTAAAATTATTCCTTCAATAGCACTGCGAGAGCAGCCTGGAACTCCCTCCCTGAGAATGTTATGGGTGTCCCTATATCAGTGGAATATAACAGTTCAAGAGACAACTCAGCAGCACCACGTTGAAGACAATAAGGGATACAAATAATCTCTCCAAACTAGAGATTCTCAAACTGTAAGACCAAACAATAAAAAAGTGTGCATTATGGGGAACTATTAAGAGACTGGGTGCTGGTGCTTCCGTATTAGAATAGTGTGACAAAACTTTGGCTGTTTTAACAGTTGGAGTATTTGAGTAATATCCAGCAGAATTTGACAACTTAATAGAAGTTTAAAAGGTTATGAAAGGCATGGATACAGTGGCAAATGAGGCTTTTTCCTAGGGTGGAGGGATCAATTACTAGGGGGGGACACAGATTCAAGGTACAAGGGGAGAAGTTTAAAAGAAATGTGCAAGGCAGATTTTTCACACAGAGGGTGGTGATTGCCTGGAACATGCTGCCAGAGGTGGTTGAAGCAGACAATAGCAGCACTCATGATGCACCTTGACAAATACATGAACAGGATGGGAATAGAGGGATACGGATCCTGTAAGTGAAGACAGTTTTAGTATGGAAGGGCAAAATGTGTCAGCGCAGGCTTGGAGGGCCGAATGGCCCCTTCCCGTGTTGTATTGTTCTTTGAATGAAAGATGGTACATATTTTCCCACTAAATATCTTTTTGTAACTCATTATGAACTTGCTCAATGTTATTTGAGCGCATCATGCGGGAGGTTTCCTGCCTGGCCCATTACAACTCGCACAGCACCATCGACTTCCAGGAGATCCAGACTGCTGTGTCCGAGGGAATAAAGGCAATGACTAAGGACACCAGCTCCAAATGAAAAACCACACCAAAAAGAAAAAAAAAATGTGAGGAGTGACTTGATTAAGGTGTACGAGATCCTGAATGGTCTTTAGCAGTGGATGCTCAGGACCTGGACAGTGAATTTCTGAATCATTAAGAACTTTGAATGTCAAAAACCTATTTATAATGAAAGCCACCTTTAAATATCTAAATTAATACATACAAACATATGCAAAAGGAAGGTCACAAACTACAGAGTTAACTGATCCCACTAGTGAAACAGGAAGAGTTGTACAATCAGTCCATGCCCTTATGCAGTGAATCTGAAATTATGGGCTGGATTCTCATAGCTGTATCTGAGGCTGACAATGCCAGGGCTCGTTGGCAGGAAGTGTCTTTCTTGATGAGGTTATCAGTGTGGATCCAATAGGAAGCCTATCGGGATTCTATGTCTTCAGACAGGAAGCATGTGATGTCACTTACTGACTAGGGAAGATGAGAGCTGCATACATGCTCAAAAATAAATAATTGAAAATTAATATTTTTAAGTTAAACTGATTTTAAATGGCAAACAGCTTGATTTTTCCATATTCTGCATGTTGCTTTTTGCTAAGAGTCCAGTTGCTATCTCGGATGTTAAAAGATTCTGGTTACTTGCTTCTAGAATTGAAGATGCCTCTGATTAAGTTTTCTTAAAATCAGAAAATAAACAGATACTCACATATGAATTGTGAAAATGAGCACAATAATATTGTGTCATCGCTGAAGGCAATTGGGCCTCTGGGAAAAGAAGAAATGAGATGTTCAGATCTTGCAGGTAATCAAGTCATTAGAGAATCTTTCTGTATGGCAGTAGTGACTGCTACTAGACTGGTATTGGTGATTCAAAGTTAGCAGACATATCGATGGCAAATAATATTAGTACAAAAATGGCAGGCAAACAATGTCAGGAGTAGGTGAGAATTTCTCCATCTTTCTTTACAAACTATGGTACTACTGTTATGCCTCACTGTAGCACACTGGAACTTAAGCCCCACTATCCCTAGAGTAATCTCAAGTTAGATATTTGATCAAAGTACACTAAGTCTTCAATTAAACAGAAAACCTTGACTAAGTTTGAGTTAGTAAGAACTATTCTTTACTAAAATTACCACAGAAACTATGATGGTCCACAAATTATAAATGCTGTCTTATTAGTTAAAAGCAACAGCTTACCAAAACTGGACAGAACAAACAAACAACTGGCTTTCTTTAGGTCCAAGTTTTTTTTGGAGATAGAGAGGCACCACATCCCCTTCCAGTGATCTAAATGCTTCTCATTTTATCATTCACACCCATAAGCTCTTCAGCTGCCCAGGAACCAGAGCTGACATCAAGTAGATGACCTTTGGCATCCTCAACTGGTGACCATTCCAAAGACTAGCAGGCACAAACCAACCTGTAGCTGGCTGAAACTTGCTTTGTGTGTGCACACCAGTGTCATGTCTCCTCTTGTCGCTCCTCTCCCCACCCACCTCGTTCATTACTTGAACTGCAACAGTGTTAGTACAACCTACACTAAGTTTCAGTCAGATGCTTTTTTTAAAAAAAGTGGAGCAGTTCCTTCCTTAGTTCTTTGTCCTTTCCCTAATTCAGTCCACGATCAAAAAATAAGTTAATAAAAAGATGCAGAATGCGGGAGAAACTCCGAAGTCTGACAGCATCTGTGGAGAGAGAAACAGATAACCTTTTCAGTCTGATATGACTTGTTCAGAAAGTCTAAGAGACAGATACTGCCTGAACTGCTGAATTTTCTCAGCACTTTTTAATTTCACTCGGCTTCTACTGGGATTCTTAACAGGGAGAGGCTCACCAGTCTGATTGCTTTTCCAAAGGTTGATTGAAGGAGTATTTTGCTCCAATTGAATTGGGTTGTATTGGAAGTGCTCAAGTTTGGTGGCAGAAAGAGACAGATCAGTGACTCTTCATCATGGTGCAGATCTTTGGTTATAAAGCATTGACTTTGTCTCTTTCTTTCTTTTGACAGAATTTCACTGGTCTGCTTAATATTTCCAGCATTTCAGTTTATATTTCAGATTTCCATTATCTGTAGTAATTTATCTTCATATTATATAAAGCATGCTGGACATTTATAAATGTTTGCTCTCAATATAAAATGAGAATATTTATCACTCAAAGCAAAATGCAATTTACCTGTTAATATGGATGTATTAACATTACATGCTTGTATTGTAGCAAGGTAGTTGTATAAGATCTGGAGTTTGGCATGGGGAGACTGCAGGTAAGTGGCACTGAAAAGCCCATCAGCCATGATTGAATGGTGGAGTGGACTTGATGGGCCAAATGGCCTTACTTCCACTCCTACATCTTATGGTCTTATGTTAACAAAGTGAAAGTGTTTTGATTGTTGCCGGCTTGATATTGCCTAGGGCAAGGCTCAGAGGAGGAGCTGGCTGCACAATCTGAACAACAAGGAGTATCATACTGAAACCTGGACTACAGGTGGGTTTTGTATAGAGTGAAAAAAGGTAAGACATTTTGTATATATAATTCAATTCCACCCTGACTATGATTCTTCATTCTGAGCACCTGAAAGACCAGGGTCCATGGTTTCTTGCCCTCGCACTGGCTCATTGTAGGAACTGTGGTACTGCACATTGACTCATTAGTCAAAATCTCCCATACTAATACTGCTTCCTATACACTGACTCACTGCATTAAAGCCACTGCTTCACACTGCACATTCACCACAGACCCTAAACTGGCACCTGTTCTGTACATTACCCACTCCTAGACTGATTTCATTATACTCTTCACTACACACTCACCGAATTCTCCTCCTGTGATCCCAAAGAGTGGAAGTTTAGAGGACTGCTCACTGTTGCAGTGTCACTAAGTTAAAGTTTGCTCACAACAATAATATTTTTATTGAGCATTGGGAGGTAAATCAAATATCCTGGACTTCTCTAGATATGATCTTCCTACTTTGTATTTCACACAGTTCTCACACCCAGGGTCCAGACAGGTGCTCTCTTACCTGTGAGAACTCCAAACGTTGTGAGCAGGATTCCAATCAGGTACAATTGGTAAAACTGCATGGCTCCTGCTCCTGAAAGTACAAACAGAAAACTGCAGTCTGACAAAGGAGCTGTTTGATTTCTTAAATATGAATACCTCTTTATAAGAGCAATGTTTTATGTCCTATTCAATCTTCTCCAAATAAACTGGAGAAAAGGGGGATTAACAACATCCAGTACCCAAACTAATTTCACCCATAATATTGGTGGCAAGTCTTATCCCAGAGAGGAATTTACTTTTTGCATGTTCAATATTTATAGTTAATTTCTTGCACCAGCAGGTTTCAGCTGACACTTCCTGATGCTCTGGTACATCTCACTGCTCATGGTACAGACAGCAGGAGGCCTGGACATTACCATCCATCCACCCTAATCCCACTCTCCATGTCATCATGTACAGCCTTACGGGTTACACTTCCATTGGATATTTAAGTACCTTTTTCTTTTCCTCCTGAGAATCTATCCACTTTGACATGGCTCCCAGCTCACCTGAATTGCATTCCCCATCTGCCTGTACTCTGGAACTGACAGAACGTTCTCAATCCCAGGATATTTTATCCAGTTTGATTTGGTGAAGATTAATCTGGCTGCAATCGCTGTGCAATGTGATGAGAATAAGGTTCGGCTGCACAAAGATGTGTTCACTCAAACCACGCGCTTCCTCAAATCTGCCCAACATGTTCATCTCAATCTCTCACTCTCCCATTAAATCTCACAGGCCAGCAGCAGCAGCAATTCCATCTATTTTAAATTTGTTTTTCACTTTATTAATTTATTTTCACCATTTAACATTCTTATTTCGTCAGTCTTACTTTTGTGTTCTATTTTGGTTCAACCCAATCCGTATTTGGACATTCACGTCACACAGCTTTTCCAAAATGTTTAACAAATTCTAATAGCGCTCAACATATTCGACTTCTTTATTGTTCTCCACACTTCAAAGTAAGCAGTTTTGCTAAAGTGAAATAAACTTTCCAAAATATAGTTTTAAAGCAGTATCGTTATACTCCAGCATTTAATGTCCAAGCCTACCTTTCTGCCTTGGAGCTGATCTGTTCCTCTGTCACTAAATCTTCTCACTTTCTGTGATCGCACAGAGAATTTTGTTGCACTATTTATTTGGCAAGAACCGAGGAGCTTGAGAGGTGGGTGGAGTCAGGTCCCATTGATCAGAGACGGACCTGTCAGCAGCTGCAAATGAAGACTATGTAACCCTTCACTCGCCCCAGATTCGGGCCCTGCCAATTGCTGTTTAACTTCTCTTTACCTGGTGTTGTCATAGCTTCTCTCCATAATCAACCTGCTGAGAAATGTTTTGACATCTCTCTGCAGCAGGTGGGGCTTGAACCTGGCAGAGAGGCTGCCACATCAGCCCAAGGCATTTGTCTATCAAATGAAAGAATACTTTCTCGAACTGCCATGAGTCTTGACTGAAGACAGGTCGTGGGCTGGGCCGATTTAAAGCACCAGCAGGCTGTGCAGAGGAAACACTAACATCCTGAAAATTACACTGGACTAACAATCAGCCAGAGAATGAAAATGTTAATATCTTGGATGAAGGAGGTGAATGGATAATCACCAAGATTGTGGGTGACACAAGAACAAATGGGAAAGCAAGCAGTGAGCACGTCACAAAGTATCTGCAAAGGGACTGTTTACAGGTTAATGAATTGGCAAAAACTTAGCAGTTGGAATATAATGTGGGAAATGTGAGGTTGTACACTTTGGCAGGAGGAATAGAAGAACAGAATATTATTTAAATGGTGAAAGACTGCAGAAAGTTATAGAATGTGATTTAGGGGTTTTTGTCCATTCATGAGGGTACATCGTCCAAGTTAGCTGGAAAGAGTGAAAGCAAATGGAATGTTGTTGTTTAAAGACAATGATGTATAAGAAATCCTTGCTGTACACCACTATGACTCCAAATGGAGTGATCTTGTTAAACTATACCAGGGACTGTCAGCCCACAGCTGGAATTCTACAAACAACTATTGTCTCCTTATCAAAGGAAAGAAAAAGTTGGCATTAAAGGCAGGCCAGAGAAGGTTGACTATGTTGATCCCAGGCATGGAGGGACGTGGAGACATTGAGTGGGTTGGGCTTGTACTCATTGGAGTTCAGAAGAATGAGGAGACCTCATTGAAACATGTAAGATTCTTAGGGGGTTTGACATGATGGATGCAGAGGTTGAGAGAGAGAAAGATTTTCATCAGCAAAGGTTATGGGGAAGAGGCCAGAAAGGGGACTATTCATAGAACATAGAACAATACAGTGCAGAACAGGCCCTTTGGCCCTTGATGTTTGGCCCGCATGTGAACTAATCTAAGCCCATCCCCCCAAACGATCTCTTCATCATCCATGTGCTTATCCAAGGATTGTTTAAATCCCCCTAATGTGGCTGAGTTAACTACATTGGCAAGTAGGGCATTCCACGCCCTTACCACTCTGAGTAAAGAACCTGCCTCTGATATCTGTCTTAAATCTATCACATCTCAATTTGTAGCTATGCCCCCTCGTACAAGCTGATGTCATCATCCTAGGAAAAAGACTTTCATTATCTACCCTGTTTAATCCTCTGAGCATCTTGTATGTCTCTATCAAATCCCCCCCCTTAGCCTTCTTCTTTCCCCAAGTCCCCCAGCCTTTCCTCATAAGACCTTCCCTCCAGACCAGACAACATCCTGCTAAATCTCCTCTGCATCTTTTCCAATGCTTCCACATCCTTCCTGTAATGGGGCGACCAGAACTGTACACAATATTCCAAGTGCGGCCGCACCAGCGTTTTGTATAGTTGCAGTATGACATCAATGCTCCGGAACTCAATCCCTCTACCAATAAAACCTAACACACCGTATGCCTTCTGAACAGCACTATCCACCTGGGTGGCAACTTTCAGAGATCTGTGTACATAAACACCAAGATCCCTCTGCACATCCACACTACCAAGAATCTTTCCATTGACCCAGTACTCTGCCTTCCTGTTATTCTTCCCAAAGTGCATCACCTTACAATTTAGCTGCATTGAACTCCATTGCTACCTTAATTCTGCAGTTTATCCACTTCCCCTGCAAACTGTAATATTCTTCCACACTGTCCACTACTCCTCTAACTTTAGTGTGATCTGCAAACTTACTAATCCATCCACCTATGCCTTCATCTAAGTCACTTATAAAAATGACAAACAGCAGTGGTCCCAAAACAGATCCTTGTGGCACACCATTGGTAACCTGACTCCAGGCTGAATATTTTCCATCAACCACCACTCACTGCCTCCTTACAGAAAGCCAGTTTCTAATCCAAACTGCTAAATCACTCTCAATCCCATGCCTCTGCATTTTCTCCAACAGCCTACCATGTGGAACCTTATCAAAGGCTTTACTGACATCCATGTACACCACGTCAACTGCCCTAACCACATGGTTAGTCAACTTCTCAAAAAACTGAGGTTTGTGAGACATGATCTGCCCTTGACGAAACCATGTTGACTATCTGAAATCAAATTGTTGCTTGCTAGATGATTATAAATCCTATCTCTCATAATCCTTTCCAAAATCTTTCCTACAACAGACATAAGGCTCACTGGTCTATAATTACCTTGGCCATCTTGACTGCCCTTCTTGAACAAGGGCACAACATTTGCAATCCTCCTGTCCTCTGGTACTAAACCTGTAGACAATGGTGACTCAAAGATCAAAGCCAAAGGCTCCAAAACCACCTCCCTAGCTTCCCAGAGAATCCTCGGGTAAATCCCATCTAGCCCAGGGGACTTGTCTACTTTCACTCCTTCTAGAATTGGTAACACCTCTTCCTTACTAACCTTCCTTTCTAGTCTAATATCTCGTATCTCATTCTTCTCCTCTACAATATTCTCCTTTTCCTGAGTGAAACCCGATGAGAAATATTCATTTAGCACCTCCCCAATCTCCACAGAGTCCACACACAACTTCCCACTTCTGTCTTTGACTGGCCCTATTCCTACCCTAAGCCAAACAGAACAGCCAGGGAATTCCTAGAGGCATGGCACTCATCCACAGATTCAATCAATAAGCACATCGACCTGGACCCAATATACCGGCCACTGCAGCGGACAGCTGGAACTGACAGCCGGAAGCGGCAGGTACAAATCTTGCCCTGTGGCATGTACCTATCCCTTTCCATCGCTAAACTAAATGCAACTGAATTATGGTCACTCTCCAAAGTGCTCACTACAACTAAATCCAACACCTGGCCTGGTTCATTACCAAGCACCAGATCCAGTGGGGCCTCCCCTATTGTTGGCCCTTCGACATACTGTGTCAGGAAACCCTCCTACACACATTGGACAAAAACTAATCCATCCAATATACTAGAGTTATAGCTTTTCCACTCAATGTTGGGGAAGTTCAAGTCCCCCTTAATGACCACTCTGTTCCTTTCACTCCTACCCAAAATTGTTTTGATGCTCCTCTCCTCCACATCCCTGGAACACTGTGGAGGCCTATAAAAAAAATTCCCAGCAGTGTGACTTCACCTCTCCTGTTTCTAACCTTAGTCCATACTACCGCAGTAGATGAGTCCTCGTCAAAAGTTCTTTCAGCCACCATTATACAATCCTTCACTAACTAGGCCACACCACCCCTCTTTTACTGCCTTCCCTGTTCTTAATGAAAGATCTAAACCCTGGAACCTGCAACAATGCAGTCCTGACCCTGCTCCATCCATATCTCCGAAATGGCCACAACATCGAAGTCCCAGGTACCTATCCATGCTGCAAGCTCACCTACCTTATTTGGGATACTCCTGGCATGAAAGTAGACATGCTTCAAACCAGCTTGCTGTCTGCCAGCACATTCCTGTGACCATGAAATCCGGTCCATGCCCTCCCTATTCTCATCTTCCTGTGCACTGGAACAACACCTCAGGTTCTCTTTCCCCTTCTGATCAGCCATGATCTCATTGAAAGATGGAGCAGATTCAATGAACTGAATGGTCTGCTTCTGCTCCTATCGCTTGGATTCTTATGTAATTGTAATTGGACCAAAATTCCTGGAGTATTTAATGAAATTGTCACTGAGGAAGAATTCCTCTATTGAGTATACACCGCTTTCATTCCAGTAAAAACATTGAACAGTTTCCACAACCAGGACAATCCTCAACCTTCTGTCGATTCCTCCGAGAACTACATCCCCACAGGCTTTACAGTGCAGTCTGACTCCCACACCAGGATCTGGACAGGAGGAGCTTATCCATGTTCATGGTGGTTTTTTTTGCAAGACTAGCTCAGTTAATATTACTCCTCTGTCTTTCTGATACCCTGCCTCCCCCCAGCTGAAATTTCTTTTGCTCTTCAACTCTTTGTCCAATTCTTTTTTGAAAGCCATGATTGAATTTGCCTGCACAAGACCTTGGGGCAATGAGTCCTAGATTCCAGTCACTTGCACTGGAAAATAGTTTTCCCTGCTATTTCCTTGGTATCACTGATTCTTTTTGTAAATCGCCTTCAATTGGTGTGGTCTGCTTTTTGTCTCTTCACCAATGAGACCTGTTTCTGTATATCTACTCTATCCATTTTCACATGATTTGAATACTTGTTTCAAATTCCTTCTCTACTTTCTCATCAATAAATGAAGCAATCAGAGCTTCTCCAATCGTTTATTCTAACTGGAGTTGCTCATCTCCAGAGTTGCTTTCATAAACTCTCACCAAAGCCTCCACATCTTCCAAAAGCATTGGACACAATACTTGAGTTTGTCAATATGTAAACAAAATTCCTCACTGTCAGCATCAGATCCTGGATTTGATTCTCACTACAGAGAGCCCAGATGAATAGAAACCAGAATTCTAACTTGGTATCCAGTGAGATACTCAGATCCAATGGCTGTGGTTCACATGCAACTCCCTTCAATATGTGGGAGCTTCTAAAATGGGACTAATCTCCAACCTCCCGAAAAAAAACTAGTCATTCTTAAGATGATAGTAGCCATGGAAGATGCTTCATATTGGAGGCCTATAATGAGCTAGAAATATCTTCAAGCATTCTCTGAGAAAATAAAAACGTGCCATTTTGGCAACATTGGGAGAGAATCGCAATCCTAAGGTTTATTGGAGGATCTGCAGTTAAAACTGAGATCAGAAGCAAGGTAAACCTCTTTACAATGTGATTGTGACAATGAAAATATGAGTTAGAGAATATGCTGAAGAATATCTTCACAGCACAGAGAAAGGGGTCAGGTTGATGACATCCCAAGGAACTTAATGTTGAACCAGGGACAGGAACTCATGGCTGCTCCTGCCAGATGATCAGCTGTCATGGTAGACACTTATCTACCTTGTACCATTCTTGTACATTCTTGTACCATACATACTGTGGCCTATTTGCAATGACTCCATGATATCCATCATCCAGTTGTGGTTAGGTTGACCTCTCTTTCTGCTGCCTCCAGTTTGTCCTCTAAAAGTGAGCGCTTGTAGCTTTACAGGTCTGAACAAATGCCTGAAAGACCAACATTTTCTTTTCAGCAATACATTTTAAGTATTCATAATGTTTTTACAATTTTACCTTTTAAATTTGTCTTATGGCCCATTTATGGAATTTGTAGTATCCACATCTCAAAAGCATTTATTTTCTTCCACAGACCACCTTCTTTACCTATTGTCCATGTTTCTGTGACAAGCAGGAAAGTTGATACTTGCTGTGTCTTAAACATTTATTTCCTTGTTACAATTTTGAATTTTCTTGTCATTAACACATTCTTCACCTTCACAAAATATTTCTGACAGTCTCTATTGTTCTTCTAACTTCTGCATCACCTTTGCTATCCTCTGTTATCATTTATTTTAAATAAACAAATCCATCCCAACTTGTTCCAGTGTAACACTATCTTTTTGTCTTTCTGGTGTTCATTAACAATCCATAGTCTGAACTTCTGGATTTTACTTGATCTATGATATTTTAAGGTCCTCTTCTGTTCTGCCAATGGTGCTGTCATTAGTAAACTGCATGTTTATCATCTCGTGCCTTCAATTTTTATGCCTGGAAATACATCCAGTTCTCTGAATATTTTGTTTCCTGTACAGATTGAATAATTTTAGCAACATTGCACAGACTTGTACTTCTGAGAGATGCTGCACTGTCCATTGACTAGCCAGGTGTTCACAATTTGAATCCAATATAAACTCTGCATAAATCACTCGGCTTTACTCTCAATATCACACTTCAGTGACATGTCTATTAGTATTTGGTGATTGTGATGAAGCTGCTCCTTTAACAATGGTTATGTTGTGCTTGGTTTTTTTCAGAGAGGTCGTAAACTCTTCAGAATTTGTGTCTTTTAAGTTTCAAGGGTTTTAGGGCCAATTTGATAATAGATATTGGATACTGTCTCAGGTAGAAGGCTTTCAATTAAAAAAACATGTACAGTGAAAGGGGAGTTTCCAGTTCTCCCAGCTCAAGCTTTTCTCTTGTTTGGTTTGGTTTGGTTTTAGCAGAGTATGGAAAAACTTGTTGGACTCAAAGAAGCAGGTCCAGGCTGGTACTCTCTCTCTCTGACTTCTCTCCTGTATGACCCCAGGTTTGATTTTACCTTTTGTACCAAGGGGACTTTATGGGGATTATTGCAAGTATTTGGAACAGCATCATTAGGTTGGGATGATCTGGTGCATTTTTGGATAGATTAAGTTATTCTGTATTCTGTTCTTCTGTTTGTGTTTCATTCAGTAATCTTGTAAACAACTTGTGTTTTGTTTATAGAGTGATAGAGATTTACAGCATGGAAACAGACCCTTCGGTCCAACCCGTCCATGCTGACCAGATATCCCAATCCAATCTAGTCCCATCTGCCAGCGCCCGGCCCGTATCCCTCCAAACCCTTCCTATGCATATACCCATCCAAATGCCTTTTAAATGTTGCAATTGTACCAGCCTCCACCACTTCCTCTGGCAGCTCATTCCATATACTTACCACCTTCTGCATGAAAAAGTTGCCCCTTAGGTCTCTTTTATATCTTTCCCCTCTCACCGTAAACCTATACCCTCTAGTTCTGGACTCCCCGATCCCAGGGAAATGACTTTGTCTATTTATCCTATCCATGCTTCTCATAATTTTGTAAACCTCTATAAGGTCACCCCTCAGCCTCCGATGCTCCAGGGAAAACAGCCCCAGCCTGTTCAGCCTCTCCCTATAGCTCAAATCCTCCAACCCTGGCAACATCCTTGTAAGCCTTTTCTGAACCCTTTCAAGTTTCACAACATCTTTCTGATAGGAAGGAGACCAGAATTGCACGCAATATTCCAACACTGGCCTAACCAATGTCCTGTACAGCCGCAACATGACCTCCCAACTCCTGTACTCAATACTCTGACCAATAAAGGAAAGCATACCAAATGCCTTCTTCACTATCCTATCTACCTGCGACTCCACTTTCAAGGAGCTATGAACCTGCACTCCAAGGTCTCTTTGTTCAGCAACACTCCCTAGGACCTTACCATTAAGTGTATAAGTCCTGCTAAGATTTGCTTTCCCAAAATGCAGCACCTCGCATTTATCTGAATTAAACTCCATCTGCCACTTCTCACCCCATTGGCCCATCTGGTCCAGATCCTGTTGTAATCTGAGAGAACCTTTTTCGCTGTCCACTACACCTCCAATTTTGGTGTCATCTGCAAACTTACTAACTGTACCTCTTATGCTCGCATCCAAATCATTTATATAAATGACAAGGAGTAGAGGGCCCAGCATCGATCCTTGTGGCACTCCACTGGTCACAGGCTTCCAGTCTGAAAAACAACCCTCCACCACCACCCTCTGTCTTTTACCTTTGAGCCAGTTCTGTATCCAAATGGCTAGTTCTCCCTGTATTCCGTGAGATCTAACCTTGCTAATCAGTCTCCCATGGGGAACCTTGTTGAACGCCTTACTGAAGTCCATAAAGATCACATCTACTGCTCTGCCCTCATCAATCTTCTTTGTTACTTCTTCAAAAAACTCAATCAAGTTTTGTGAGACATGATTTCCCATGCACAAAACCATGTTGACTATCCCAAATCAGTCCTTGCCTTTCCAAATACATGTACATCCTGTCCCTCAGGATTCCCTCTAACAACTTGCCCATCACCGAGGTCAGGCTCACTGGTTTATAGGTCCCTGGCTTGTCTTTACCACCCTTCTTAAACAGTGGCACCACGTTTGCCAACCTCCAGTCTTCCGGCACCTCACCTGTGACTATCGATGATACAAATATCTCAGCAAAAGGCCCAGCAATCACTTCTCTAGCTTCCCACAGAGTTCTTGGGAACACCTGATCAGGTCCTGGGGATTCATCCACCTTTAACCATTTCAAGACATCCAGCACTTCCTCCTCTGAAATCTGGACATTTTGCAAGATGTCACCATCTATTTCCCTACAGTCTATATCTTCCATATCCTTTTCCACAGTAAATACTGATGCAAAATATTCATTTAGTATCTTCCCCCATTTTCTGTGGCTCCATACAAAAGCCACCTTGTTGATCTTGGAGGGGCCCTATTCTCTCCCTAGTTACCCTTTTGTCCTTAATATATTTGTAAAAACCCTTTGGATTCTCCTTAATTCTATTTGCCAAAGCTATCTCATGTCCCCGTTTTGCCCTCCTGATTTCCCTCTTAAGTATACTCCTACTGTCTTTATACTCTTCTAAGGATTCACTTGATCTCTCCCATCTGTACCTGACATATGCTTCCTTCTTTTCCTTAACCAAACCCTCAATTTCTTTAGTCATCCCGCATTCCCTTTCGTTACCAGCCTTCCCTTTCACCCTGACAGGAATATACTTTCTCTGGATTCTTGTTATCTCATTTCTGAAGGCTTCCCATTTTCCAGCCGTCCCTTTACCTGCGAACATCTGCCTCCAATCAGCTTTTGAAAGTTCTTACCTAATACCGTCAAAATTGGCCTTTCTCCAATTTAGAACTTCAACTTTCAGATCTGGTCTATCCTTTTCCATCACTATTTTAAAACAAATAGAATTATGGTCACTGGCCCCAAAGTGCTCCCCCACTGACACCTCAGTCACCTGCCCTGCCTTATTTCCCAAGAGTAGGTCAAGTTTTGCACCTTCTCTAGTAGGTACACCCACATACTGAATCAGAAAATTGTCTTGTACACACTTAAGAAATTCTTCTCCATCTAAACCTTTAACACTCTGGTTGTTTAGAACTAAGTGGTTTGACCAGCTGCATCCCTCCTGGAGTATCCATATTACACCTGCTTTGAACAACTAGTAAAGTTAGGGTCTGGGCTACTTTCCTGAAATGTTTTGGGAGGGTCTATTCTTGTCCATAACAGTGATAAATATCACCAAATACATTGTTGTCTACAAAACATATTCTCATATTTTTGTTCCAGGTATTTACCAAAGATCATTCTCAAATTAAATAGTTCCTCTGTTCTTCTTTATTTCAGGTCCAAATCCAGTTTCATTAATCTCTGCTCCAAATGTGTTATTACTTTTTCTATTATGATTTTCAAGATTATCTTAATGAAATGACTCATTAAGATCAGAGTTCCAAAATGATTGTACCCCATTGTTTGATGTTTCCTCAGTAACAACACTCAATGAATCTCTCCGCTGGAAAATAATTGCACTACTATTGCTTCAGGATTGTCAAGTAACAACAAATGTTAATTTATCAATTCAGTCTTGGGTTTTAAACAATAGGTGAGAACAACATGATGTGTTATAATTATCCAAGGTTCACTTGATTTTGGGAAGTCCCTTTAGGTTGGAAAGTTGTACAAGTCACAATGCTGTTGAAGAAAAGTGGCAGATGTCAACCAAGGAATTATGAACTAAGTAGCTTGCAATCTGTTGCTGGGAAATTATTAGAATTCACTTCATGATAAAGGTGTCTGAACACATTAAAAACTTTCAGCCATGACTTCAATAAACGATAGTACAGTTTGAAAGTTTTCTGTTCTTGTATTCAAATATCCCAGAATTTCTCAAACAGGAAGACATTACATTTGTTTTGGGTCCTTGCATAACCAATCTCTTTTGAAAGTGATCACTGAATCTGTTTCCATCACTCTTTCAGGCAACTCAATCTGATCATAAGTCACTGGTCTTGCTGTTCTGTTATAGGACATAGTTGTGCCTGTCCAGTACATTGTATCTTCATATGATCTAAATTACAACATATAGAGCAGTATAACACCATAGCTCCAAGGCAAATGGAAGAGTTAAACCCATAGTGCATGCATGCTTAACCTTCACTCCTACATCTTGCAGCTTCAAAACTTCTTTTGTCCTGTTCAGACAATTTGTGACACACAAGACGTGTTCCTCAAACAGAGCCACAGGTGTTAAATGAACTGAATTATCTAGTGAGGTTTCATGTGAGTACTTGTATCAATCTGTTACACCTGGGTCTCAGCACTTCTCAATGTCAGCTAATACATTTCAAAGCTGTGAATCACCTCCTGACAGTCATACACTTCATCAGAACTGTGTCATCCCACATTAAGCCTTAACCCCTACGAAAAGGAAGGCCAAACATCACCAGCAAGAACTGTGTAGTACAAAGTGCTTCAGCCTTTTTCAAAGTGTAGTAGCAGCTGCAGCAAGCTTCATTAAAAGCTTAGTATAATTCTTAATATCTTTTTCTGCGTCAAAGTGAATCCATTGACAGATATTGCACATGCTTAAGCCGCTCATTAATTTTATATAAGCTTTTTATTTATTCACTTGTAGGATATGAGCATCACTGTCTGCTAGTTGCCTTGAGAAGGAGGTGGTAAGCTGCCTTGTTGAACTACTGGAGTCGATCTACCCTAATATATACCCACAGTTTTATTACGGAGGTGTGATGATACTATGGCTTTAAGAAGTGTACTTTGTCCTTTTTTAAAAAGGGTTGAGATAGAAGTGCTGATTGATCCACTCAGAGCTAATAAAGTAAACTATTTGTGAGGCCTTGGGTTCTTTTTAAGTTGGAACAATAGAAGCAGCCTGAATGGGTGGGGTTGAGCTCCCACAGAACCAAGGTATTTACTTGTAGTTTTTCAGTAGCAACTGCTGGAGTCTTGAAGCTGCAGTACATCTCTGGCTGCTACTCCCTTTCTTGATGTGTTTCCTCCTGGACTGGAGAATTGCAAGTGAGACAATCTCTTTTACAAAATTTGTCTTTGCCAAGGGTGTGTTTATGGGATGTAACTATATTGGAACAATTACTGTTTTCTCGTTAAGTAATTTATTATTCTAAGTTTTCCAATAGAGTTGGTTATTCCAATTCTGTCTTTCTTTTGTTGTATTTTACCTATAGTGTATGAATAAAGTGTGTTTTGCTTCAAGACTGGTTGTTTGACAAATCAAATTTCATCCAGAATGCAATGCCCAGCATTTGCCTTTAAAACAAGAGAAAGTTAGAGTCCATGTGATCCTCTTAATATATTCTGAGGGGGTTTTATCTCTTCCATAATATTGGCCATTCCAGGATTTTGATTCAGTGACAGTAAAGGAACAGCTGTATATTTCCAAGTCATGATGCTGAGTTATTTGGAGGTGAACTTATGGGAGATGATGTTTCAAAATATCTGCTGACATTGTCCTTCTCAATAATACACTGATCCTACTGAGAGGTCAGTGCTTGCAATGTGGTGCCAGCTTTGCAGACTTTATTCTAAATGATGTTAAACTTCTTAAATGTTGGGGCTGCTCCCATCCAGGCAAGTGGGGAGGGGTTCCATCCCACTCCTGACGTGTGCCTTGCCGATATTGGGCAGGCTTTGGGAGTCAGGAGGTGAGTTACTTGTTGCAGTAGTCCTCATCTGTCTTGTTCTTCTAGCCACAATATTTATATTGAGTCCAGTTCAGTTTCTGACCAATGGTAACCCCAGAATATTGATTGTGGGAGATCTTAACATTTAGTGGCATCACCATTGTTAGATGATATTAAATTGTCTCTCATGAGAGATGGTTATTACTTGCCACTTTTCAGCCCAAGTTTATAAAGTGCCCAGATCTTGTTGCATTTGAACATGGGCTGCTTCAGTATCTGAGGAGTCAAGAACATCTCCCTTATGCTAAAGGGAAGGTCATGGATGTAGCCATTGAAAATGGTTGAGCCAAGGACACTACCCAGAGGAACTCCTGCAGAGAAGTTCTGGAGTTAAGATGGCTGACCTCCAAAAACCACAACCATCTTCCTATGTTTACGAATTATTCCTAATAATCACTAACCATTAGTCCAAATATCAGACCTGAGCATATCCAACCCTGAAGGGCACTGAACAATGTAATATAGTCAATCTCTGCCTGTTATTACACCACTCCACCAACAAACATTCTCATGGAGGTATAGGTAACCTGATGTTGACAATTAATTGAAACTGGATTCATAAACTCTAACTTTTACAATTTTTTTACCACTTCAGCTGCAATTCCTTTAGCCTCCTGCTCCAATCACAGAGTCATAGAGACGTACAGCACAGAAACAGACCCTTCGGTCCAACTCGGCCACGCCGACCAGATATCCCAATCTAATCTAGTCCCATTTACCAGCACTTGGCCTATATCCCTCTAAACCCTTCCTATTCATATACCGATCCAGATGCCTTTGAAATGTTGTAATTGTATCAGCCTCTACCACTTCCTCTGGAAGCTCATTCCCTACATACACCACCTTCTGTGTGAAAAAGTTATCCCTTTAGATCCTTTTTAAATCTTTGCCCTCTCACCCTAAACCTTTGTCGTCTAGTTCTGGAAACCCCACCCCAGGGAAAAGACCTTGTCTGTTTACCGCATCCGTGCCCCTCATGATTTTATAAACCTCTTTAAAGGTCACCCCTCAGTCTCCGATACTCCAGGGAAAACAGCCCCAGCCTGTTCAGCCTCTCCCTGTAGCTCAAATCCTCCAATCCTGACAACATCCTTGTAATTCTTTTCTGAACCCTTTCAAGTTTCGCAACACCCTTCTGATAGGATGGTGACCAGAATTGCACGCAATATTCCAAAAGTGGCCGACCCAACATCCTATACAGCCACATGACCTCCCAAATTGTATACTCATGCTCTGTCCAATAAAGGAAAGCATACCAAACACCACCTTCACTATCCTATTGACCTGCAACACCACTTTCAAGGAGCTATGAACCTGCACTCCAAGGTCTCTGTTCAGCAACACTCCCCAGGACCTTGCCATTAAGTGTATAAGTCCTGCCCTGATTTGCTTTCCCAAAATGCAGCACCTCACATTTATCTGAATTAAACTCCATCTGCCACTCCTCAGCGCATTGGCCCATCTGATCAAGAGCCCATTGTACGCTGAGGTAACTTTCTTCACTGTCCACTGCACTCCAATTTTAGTGTCATCTGAAAATTTACTAACAATATCTCCTATGTTTTCAATCCAAATCATTTATATAAATGACAAAAAGAAATGGATCCAGCATCAATCCTTGTGGAAAAGCAACTCTGAAAAACAACCCTCCACCATACCCTCTCTCTTCTAACTTTGACCCAGTTCTGTATCCAAATGGCTAGTTCTCCCGGTATTCCATAAGATCTAACCTTGCTAATCAGTCTCCCATGGGGAACCTTGTCAAATGCCTTACTGAAGTTCATATAGATCACATCCACTGCTCTGCCCTCATCAATCCTCTGAATTTTTTGAAGTAGTAACTAAAACACATTTGTGAGACATGATTTCCCACGCACAAAGCCATGTTGACTGTCCCTAATCAGTCCTTGCCTTCCCAAATACATGCAAATCCTGTTCCTCAGGATTCTCTTCAACAACTTGCCCACCTCCAATGTCAGGCTCACTGGTCAATAGTTCCCTGACTTTTACTTACCACCTTTCTTAAATAGTAGTGCCATGTCAGACAACCTCCAGT
This sequence comes from Chiloscyllium punctatum, assembly GCF_047496795.1. Lineage (NCBI taxonomy): Eukaryota > Metazoa > Chordata > Chondrichthyes > Orectolobiformes > Hemiscylliidae > Chiloscyllium > Chiloscyllium punctatum. The sequence goes on along the minus strand of NC_092756.1, from coordinate 101,227,759 downwards.
CTTCTAGCACTTCACTTATGACTATCAATGATACAAATATCTCAAGCAAGGAGCCCAGCAATCACTTCCATAGCTTCCCCCAGGATTCTAGAGTACACCTAATCAGGTTGTGCAGATTTATCCATCTTATGCATTTCGAGACATCCAGCGCTTCCTCCTCTGTAATGCAAACATTTTTCAAAATGTCACCATCCCTACATTCCATATCTTCCATGTCCTTTTCCACAGTAAACACTGATGCAAAATACTCATTTAGTATCTCCCCCATCTCCTGTGACTCCACACACAGGCTGCCTTGCTGATCTTTGAGTGGTCCTATTTTCTCCCTCGTTACCCTTTTGAAGTGTTTATAAAAACCCTTTGGATTCTCCTTAATTCTATTTGCCAAAGCTATGTCATGTCCCCTTTTTGACCTTCTGATTTCCCTCTTAAGTATACACCTACTGCCTACATACTCTAAGGATTCACTCAATCTCTGCTGTCTGTACCTGACATATGCTTTTTTTTTCTTTTTCTTAACCAAAACCTTAATTTCCTCTAGTCATCCAGCATTCCGTATATCTCCCAGCCTTTCCTTTCACCATATCTGGAACATACTGGCTCTGGGCTCTCGTTTCTTGTTTCATTCCTAAAGACTTCCCATTTTCCAGCCATCTCTTTACCTGTGAACAACTGCCCCCAATCAGCTTTTGAAAGTTCGTGCCTACCACCATCAAAATTAGCCTTCCTCCAATTTAGAACTTCAACTTTTAGATCTGGTCTATCCTTTTCCATCACTATTTTAAAATTAATAGAATTCTGGTCACTGGCCCCAAACTTTTCCCCCACTGACACCTCAGTCACCTGCCCTGCCTTATTTCCCAACAGTAGGTGCAAAACTTGACCTTCTCTAGTAGGTACATCCACATACTAAAACAGAAAATTTTCTTGTACACACTTAAATTCCTCTCTATCTAAACCCTCAACACTGTCAGTCCCAGTCTTTGTTTGGAAAGTTAAAATCCCCTACCATGACCACCCTATTATTCTTACAGATAACTGAAATCTCGTTACAAATTTGTTTCTCAGTTTCCCTCCTATTAAGGGGTCTATAATACAATCCCAATGAGGTGATCATCCCTTTCTTATTTCTCTGTTCCACCCAAATAACTTCCCAGGATGTATTTCCAGGAATATCCTCCCTCAGCACAGCTGTAATGCTATCCCGTATTAAAAATGCCACTCCACTACTTTTTCACCTCCCTTTCTATCCTTCCTGTAGCATTTGTATCCTGGAACATTAAGCTGCCAGTTGTGCCCATCCCTGAGCCATGTTTCTGTAATTGCTATGATATCCCAGTCCCATGTTCCTAACCACGCCCTGAGTTCATCTGCCTTCCCTGTTAGGCCCCTTGCATTGAAATAAATGCAGTTTAATTTATTAGTCACACCTTGTTCTCTGCTTTGTTCCTGCCTGCCCTGACTCTTTGATTTGTTCCCTTTCCTAACTGTACCAGTGTTAGATTGTTCTGTTTCCTCAGTATCTCCCCACCCCTCTAGCAAATCTCCCTGCCAGTATATTAGTTCCCTTGCAATTCAGCAATCTGTCCTTCTCATATAGGTGACTCTATCCCAGAAGAGATTCCAATGATCCAAAAATGTGAATTGTTCTCCCCTGCACCAGCTCCTCAGCCATCTATTCAACGGCTCTATCCTCCTATTCCTACCCTCCTCAGATCATAGCACCAGATCCAGCTATTACTACCCTCAAGGACCTTCTTTTTAAATTCCTGCTTAATTTTCTACATTCTCTCTTCAGAATCTTGTCCTTTTCCCCTCCTATGTTGTTAGTTCTAGTGTGTATGACAACCTCTTGCTGGCCCCTCTCCCCCTTGAGAACATTCTGCACCCTCTCTGAGATAGCCTTGATCCTGGCACTAGGGAGGCAACACACCATTCTGATTTTTCGCTGCTGGCCACAGAAACGTCAGTCTGTGTCCCTGACTAGAAAGTCCTATCACAATCGATTGCTCAGAACCCGATGCACCCCTCATTACATTAGAGCCAGTCTCGGTATCAGAAAGTTGGCTGTTCCTGCTACACTCCCCTGAGGGTCTATCACCCCCTAAATGTTCCAAAACAGCATACTTGTTTGAGATGGGGGTAGCCACAGAAGAATCCTACACTACCTGCCTCCCCTTCCTGGAGTTAACTATCTACCTGACTGTATCTGTGGCTTTTCTCCCTTCCTATAACTGCCATCCATCACACACCCTAACTTTCGTAAATTCCACATTATCTCTAACCTCCACTCCAATTATTCCATGATCTGATAAGATTTGCAACAAAAGACACTTCCTGCAAACATAAATCACCACCTAACATGGAAACTCTTCCCAAACTCCCACATCCAACAAGAACAACACATGACTCTACTAAAGGCCACCTTTGCTCCTTCACAATCTACAGACCCAGAAAATAGCAGCGTATAACTGCTCTTAAAAAAACACACTGCTCCAGGCTACCGTAGTACTTATGGTTTATACTTTTAAAATTTAATCAATGAAGAAACAACCCACTCTCCCCACTACTGTAGACTTACAGCAAGGTTACAGTTTAAAAACTATGCACTTATCTGTTTCTGTGCTGTGAGCTCTCCCACACAGGTTCCTGTAGGGTCAGCTGTGAATTTCCCTGCTGCCCTCTAATTAAATGCTATACGGATTGCTGGGGGAAAAGGTTAACGTTTAGCTCTGCTTGGACCAGATTCACTTTTATTCTGAGAGAAAAAAATACAAAAAAGCTGAAGCTTTTATTAAACAAATGACATCACCATTTTTAACCATTGACTGAATTGCTGCAGAGCCTTGATCATACAGTCCCTAAGAACAGGAGAAGCTTATCCAGGGTTCATGTGGCTCACAGCAAGAACAGCTGCATTAATATCACTCATCAGCCTGTTCACCTCCCCACTGTTTTAAATTTCTTTTTCCCTTCAGCCATTTATCCAATTCCTTTGAAAGCTGTGTGTGGATTTGCCTGCACCAGACCCTGGAGCAGTAAGTTTTAAATAGTCCCCTCTCTATTGACAAGCTGGCTGAGAGCTGATTGATTGAACCCAGACCAGGGATTAGGTAACTCAGTCTCCTTGCATAGTGCTTTGGAATTGCTGTTCATGATTTCAATAAAAAAAAAGAAAACAAAGTATAAAGCCCAAACATTGGTTGAAAGTTTTATTAAAAAGATAAAAACAGATCAGAATAGGGTCCTGGGAGGTTTATACAGGAATATACTGATAAATCGATCAAGCTATTCTAGTATTTACTGATTTGTGCTTGCTATGGTTGGCAGTGGTGTCAGCTATCACTTTACCCCCCACTTGGGAATAAAGCAGGTTTGTTGTGTTGGAATGAATGATAGAATCGTGGAATCAAGAACAATAACAAGTCTTCAGCATTCACAGCTCAACTAAACCACAGGCTTTACTGACTTTAACTGACCATTAAAAGAAGTTCTATACATGGTCACATGGTAGACAGAACTGAAATACTTCTGAAGAGTGAAACATGTTCCCATTTTGGACTCATCAGAACAAATGTAAAATTGTCAAATGATAATTTAAACTAAAGAACAATGTGCTGATTGATTTGCAAATTGAACATAACTGGCTGAGATATTGCCATGGAGAAAGTCAGAAGAAATATAGGGCCCTCATACTCCTGCATAAGTGCAAGACTTGAACAACTTCGTGTGTGTGTGAATGTCTATCATTTACACTCTCACTATATCAGCTTGACTGATTAGCTTAAATTGGTTGGATTGCATCCAACAGCAAGTTCAGCAAGTGCTGCCCAGTCGCAGAATTACAACCAACGTAGACTTGCCTTTGGGCTTGCAAGATTAAGTATGATCTGATCTTTATCTTGCTAAGAAGGATTAATACTGCCATGAATTCCATTAATTGTAATACAGGATTGACAAGTTAGAAAGGATGTTGTAAACAAAACACAAGGTGTTAGATAACATGCAGTCAGAACCCAGGTGAAATATATTTATTCTTCCAGATGTTGAGTCAGCTGCTGCTGAAAACCTCCCCTTGTCTTGTGTGAGAGGATTTCCTGGATACTGTAGCCCTATCAGTTTTCCACCATCTGATGAAAAAGGTAGAAGATCAATCATGGAATCTGAACCAAGGTTTTGATTGGTTAGGGGCTGGAGTGGGAAATTGAGAGGGGACAAAGAGATGGGACTAAGTTGGGTTTTCACATTGTCCATATAAATCTGCAGGCTCCCTAAACACAGATTCAGGTTGAAGAGTTTTGTCTAAAGCATATTTGTTTCATTTCTGAAGCCGAATGTTACTCTGTACTGATTAATGAATGCTCACTCGTCAAGTACTTGGTACAATTCAGGTTTAAGCACAGGAAGAAAAATGTTGATGGATGTTCACCCATAAGATACATCATAACAAGCCTGTTCCTAACTTCACAGACAACTGCACATACATTTGCCAGCAGTAGATACAGGAAAGTGATGAGGGGCCTACTTTTCCTCATTCTCCACTGAAGTTGAGGCAAACTATAAAATCCTTCATATCAAGTATGCTCAACTTTACAGTCAACTTTACACCCAAGTTCTCCTTTGTTTGCACAAGCCAGAAGCATTTTGGACAACGTATTTACATGAAATCTTTGAGATGAGTCTGGAGTATGTGGTCATACAGGAACAGCCTCTATACACATGCCCTCACTATAAATCGGAGTCAATAATTCCAGAAAGTACCTTGGCCACTTGGTTACACTGATGTACTGGTATAGAACAAATACATTCAAACAAGTCATGCAGCGGACATCAAAATAAACCTCAAAATTAATCCAAATAAAATTATTCAAAAATAGATTCTGCTGATTTGTGTTTCCATTATCCAATGTCTATTCAACCAATTTTGTGAAGAAACCGATATTTTCATGCAGACAGTAAGATTCCTTAAATAAGGCCATGGTTTACTCTTTGCATTTTTGACAGCTCTCAAATATAGACAATGCTTTTTGATATAAGCTTGTTATATTCTGTTTTGGGCTCCTGGCTGAATTGATTGAATTAGGTTTTGGGTAAAATGAGTTGGATTGAAGTTGGTATTGGGTGATGTCATTTCTCCAGTAACAGGTGATTTCTACAATCATTTGTCAACACTGAATAACGAATACTCCTCGAAATGGTTCCATAGCTGATGTGGTGATCCCAGTCCCAGTTACAATCCACAAAAAGGATTAAACACAAACCTGAAGCAAAGTTACTATAGGAAGTTATAAACCAAGAATAAAAGACACGGGATTTCCTTTGTTCCAGAGCAACCCACCAGCCTTGTTGTTACTGAAAACGAATGAGTTTGTCGTAATCTGGGTCGATATTCCTACACAATAACATCGATAACGTCATTGCAAAAAGCTGTAGGGAAAAGAAAATCAATGTGAATAATTTGGTTTCCTACTGCCCAATAGAAAGGCACAAACTAACAGAGAGAGAACCACTCCATACAGACACCAGTGGGTGACATTCAGCACTGTTCCCCTCCTGAAATCAGAGACACAGAGACAGTGAGCAGCTACATACACATGGTCATTCTCCATGTCCACTTTCAAGGCTAAAGGGTTATGGTGACGATGCTTCTAGGACACAGCTCCCTGTGTAGTCTGTCCCATTTATTCAAGTGGAAACTCAAGAGTAGATCTTCCAGTAAGACAGGATACATCAACTGGAAATGTGATTACTATTTCTGAATGAGTGATGTTAACCCCAGTCCCCCAACTCCTGACTCCTCACCAGGGTTCATTTTCAATTTGGTCTTACTCAAGCAGTACCTGTAATGTGAACTGAGAATATCATAGTACCTCTTCCAGAGAACTTTCCAGTCCATTCTCCCATTTGCTTATCTCAGTTCCTCAGAGAATCAATCTGACCCCCTCCCCAAACAGGGCAGGAACAACAACTGTTGCCAACTACCAACAAAATAAACCAATGATCAAATACCCTTATGCTAAATACTGCACTGCAATGTTGGACATTGATTGATGAACTTTTGTAACTTTGTAATGAGATTCTCTCATCCAATCAAATTGCTCAGTACAACTACACTCATGGCTTTCTACCAACTCTCACCTTTTATTCAGTCGAATACAGTTTGTTTCACAAAACATTCCCTCAATGCCATAAGAACCCACTGATCTGCCCAGTTATTAAGAAAGAATAAACTATCACGGTTCCTCGGAGTGAGTGGTTTCAGTGAATAATTCAGCTGTTGCCTCTGATCTCTCTGCTTGTCCCTGAGACTGTGCTTCTTCAGTAAACAATTCAGTTGCTGTGTTTGTTTTCTCGGCTGTTGCCTGCACATGAACAGTAATACTGGAAGAAGTTGCAGATACTTCCAAATGCTGAGGCTGCCTGATTCCAAGACAGGGTTGAAACTGCTGTAAACACAGGATGAAGGAGAATACAAGCAGTCCAAACTAGAAGCAAGGCAGGAAAGGAAATGGCATTGAAAAATAGTTCAAAGAGAAAGCACATCACATGACAAAATTAATTGTCTGCACAGAATTATATCTGCAGACCACCTGTCAATTGATTGATTGATTATCCTCAATTTAATGTATTTTAACATGTGCTTATGCAACAATCTATTCTCCTCCCCTGAAGGTGCTGATCCCACACACACTGACCCTCCCTGGGGTATGGCCTCCCTCCCTCCCTTCACCTCCCCCCCACCCACACAGACAGACACACACACACGCACACACACACACACACAGATCTTTCCTGGGGTACGGTCCCAAACACACACTGACCCTCTCTGAGGTATGGTACCCCCACACACACACTGACCTTCTCTGGGGTACAGGTGCCTCTCTCTCACAAACACACACATACACACAAAAACACACACAGAAATTCTCACTAGGGTACAGAGTCTCACATGCACCAAACCTCACTGGGTCAAATACAGTTGACCTTCATGCTGAATGAATTAAGCAATTATTAGTAAACTGGTCAAATGTGATCAGTGATAAGATAAGGTACAGAAATTAGGTTGTGCACAAACAAATTCACACGAGGTAATTACCTTGCCAATATTCAATGTGGAAATCTCTGGGAGCAAAAATGGAACCAAACCAAAGTTAGTTGGATTAACTCAGTTCAATACTGCCAACAGTTTTACCCAAAGTCACTATTAATGCACTTAAAAGTATCAGCAACTTTTATTCTGGGGGGTGCAGGACCTGTTACAAACACAATATTAATCTGTTCCCAACACCATGCAATACATGTTCATATACCCCACATGCTTGTCACATCACTGCTATGGCCTAACTCATTCCCAGCTTCCCCTCTCAGTGCCGAGAATAAAATGTTTCCTCCTTGATTTGACCCAACCTGGGTAGTGTTGTAGAACAGAGAGACCTAGAGGTTCAGGTACAATATTCTTTGAAATGTGTGTCACAGGTAGACAGGGTGGTTAAGGAGGCATTTAGCACACTTGTGTAGATTGGTGAGACGTTTGAATATAGAAGTTGGAATGTCATGTTGAGGTTTTACAGGATGTTGGTGAGGCCTCTTTTGGAGTATTGTTTATAGTTCTGGTCTCCCTGTTACTGGAATGATATTATTAAACTGGAGAGGATTCCAGGAAGATTTACCAGGATATTGCCTGGGAACGGAGGGTTTGAGTTATAAGGAGGGGTGGATAGACTGGGAATGTTTTTCCCACTAGGAGTATAGCAGGTTAAGGGGTGACCTTATCAAAGTTTATAAAATCATGAGGGGTATAGCTAAGGTGAATAGCAATGGTCTTTTCCCTAGGGTGTCATTAGATTAGATTAGATTAGATTACTTACAGTGTGGAAACAGGCCCTTCGGCCCAACAAGTCCACACCGCCCCGCCGAAGCGCAACCCACCCATACCCCTACATCTACCCCTTACCTAACACTACGGGCAATTTAGCATGGCCAATTCACCTAACCTGCACGTTTTTGTATTGTGGGAGGAAACCGGAGCACCCGGAGGAAACCCACGCAGACACGGGGAGAATGTGCAAACTCCACACAGAGAGTCGCCTGAGGCGGGAATTGAACCTGGGTCTCTGGCGCTGTGAGGCAGCAGTGCTAACCACTGTGCCACCGTGCCACCCATATGGTCATATGCCACCGTGGGGGAGTTAAAAACTAGGGGGCATATTAAAAAGGCCACAAGGCAAAGCTTTTATTTTTAGAAATATAGGATTTGGTTTGTATGTGGAATGAACTTCCTGAGGAAATGGTTAATGTGGACCCAATTACAACGTTCATGAATAGGAAAGGTTTGGAGGGATATGAACTAAATACACGCAAATGGGACTCGTTTAGTTTGAATACCCGGTCAGCATAGACAGGTTGGATTGAAGGGTCTGTTTCCATGCTGTATAACATGGTAACTAAAATGGAGGAAAAAGCAGCACAAGCAGCAGCTGGAGCCCAGGCCTCAGGCTTTTACTCAGTAACCAACAGGCCCTACACTCCTGGAGGAAGTCTCCACTCGGATGATGCTGGGAGATTTTCTCCAGTTGTTCCAGGTTAGGAAGCACTGGGCTGTTTCTGTAGTTTAAGCTGTTGCTTGAACTTACTCCATGAATTATTTTCTCATTCATTTCCCAAAACCCACCTTTTTCACCAGGATTTTGGTTTCCTCTATGAATCTTCACCCCCATTTGCCTTCCCATCTTCATTGAATTTGCTCATCTGTTCAATGTACCCAGTCAATTCCCTTGGAGCCACCTGCAAACAAAACCCCAACTGGGGGTAGGACTTAGGAGGATGTCTCCAGTCTCTAGTACACTGCAATGAGGTGATGATCAATCCCAGCTTAAGCAAGGTTGGTTCTGAAACAGTCACACAACTGCAAACACCATCAGAGGGTCACAGCACAGGCACCTGGCAGGAAGATCAGGAGAGGAAGCCATGCTCTGTGCCTGGCTGGGAGTCCAGGACCAGCTGCTTTGGAGAATGAGACAGAGCAGCTGCAGGAACTAAACACAATGAGGTTTTTTTCAGCAATCTATCCCAATCTCTGCCTGTACCTCCCAAACCATCCCAACTGTCCCCATTACCTTCATTTTTTTATTGTTTTGAGACATTAAAACAAGTCAGACTCTATGATAAGTTGTGAATGTGACAGGAGGCCTGACAGCAGCCTTGGTGCAACGACAGAATCAAATCAAACATGGGATGTTCACACTCCCCAATGACTCACCTCCACTAAACTCACACCAATCGAGACAATCATGATGCTCAAGATATTTTCCCTCATCCAATCGAACACGTTAGTCTTACAGCTCTGGAGAAACAAGAATCAGAGTCAGTACCAGAAGCATCACGTTCACAGACTGCATCTCAAGTAGGGAATTACCATCAAACTAAACCCTCTCTGGACATTTCCATGGGTTCAGGAATGACTGGGCTGCTCTCTCCCTACTACCTGCACCCAAAGCTCTCCAAACACAACTGCCCAAATTTCAGACCATATCCAACCAAGGACCAGAGGCAAGTCAGACAAACAATGAAAGAGATGAAATGTTACCTTCAGGGTGACATTGAACGGGTTTGTGGGGGCAAAACAGAATCCAGTTTCTTTGGTAAAGTTGAAGCTGGTGATATTCTGTGGGAAAGAATTATAACAGGAGCACGGATAGGTGAAGTTGTTCAGCGAACTGTTCTTCATTTTTGAGTTTTTCATCCATTCCTGAGAGCTATTCCAACCACAGCAAGAAAACTGAAAAAGATGGGAGGCAGTTTAAGGCAGACATTTACTAGGAGATTTAGCACAATCTTTGAAAGTAGCATTTTACTGTGGACAAACAGAATTAATGGATAAATATCAAGGTATCGAAGTGGAATGTGGATCAAGTATAACTGGAAGCAGAGTTCCCCAGTGAAGTGGTAGGAAATCTCACTTCCTGTTCTGTTGGATCAATCCTGGATAATTCAAAATCTCTTCCCTTCATCAAACTAAGACTTCTAGTCTGAGCTGGATAATACACTCAGTTTGAACTGGAAATGGTAAAAAAGGTTATTACGTTTCCTCCAAATGCAATGAATAAAAATAATTAAGGCACAAAATGAAGGTGTCTGATGATAGATTCCTGGGAGACATGGAAAATGTTTATGCAATGGTGACCTTAAATCCATAAACTGAAAGCACAAAGATAACAGATTCAATACAGAGTTTCAAAAGAGGAAAGAATCTGTCAAGCTTGAAAGAGTTTGGAAAAGATTTACAAGAATGTTGCCAGGGTTGCAGGGTTTGAGCTACAGAGAGAGCTGAATAGGTGGAATCTGTTTTCCCTGGAGTGTCAGAGTTTGAGGGGTAAGCTTATAGAGGTTTGTAAAATCATGAGGGGCATGTATAGGGTAAATAGACAAGGTCTTTTCTCTGGGGTGGTAAACTCTAGAACTAGATGGCGTACGTTTAGGGAGAGGGGGGAAAATTTACAAGGAACCTAAGGGGCAACGTTTTCACACAGAAGGCGGTGTGTGTATGGAATGAGCTGCCAGAGGAAGTGGGGGAGGCTGGTAGTACAATTACAGCATTTAAAAGGCATCTGGATGGGTATATGAATAGGAAGGGTTTGGAGGGATATGGGCCAGGTGCTGGCAAATGGGATTAGATTAGGTCAGGATATCTGGTCATAGAACATAGAAAAATAGAAAAATACAGCGCAGTACAGGCCCTTCGGCCCTCGATGTTGCGCCGACCGAAGCCTACCTAACCTACACTAGCCCAATAACCTCCATATGCTTGTCCAATGCCCGCTTAAATGACCATAAAGAGGGAGAGTCCACCACTGCTAGGCAGGGCATTCCATGAACTCACAACCCGCTGAGTAAAAAATCTACCCCTAACATCTGTCCTATACCTACCACCCCTTAATTTAAAGCTGTGTCCCCTGGTAACAGCTGACTTCATTAGTGGAAAAAGGTTCTCACTGTCAACCCTATCTAAACCCCTAATCAGCATTGGACTGAACTGTGTTTCTGTGCTGTGCATCTCTATGACCTAATTAATTTGACTTGAAGATGACAAATTTACATAACTGAGGAATGGGGATAGGCCTAAAACTTCACAAAAGAAAGAGTCAGCAGATCCCAAGAGGTAAATGACCTTGTTCTGTGTTGTATGATTCTAATAATTCAATAATTCATTTATCTAATTTTAGCATGCTAGGAATACTTTAATAAGTTCTAAGCACGAACAAGCCATGTGTTCATCATTTATGCCTATACTAACTCATCCTAAATCCCAATGAAAATTAATTAAAGGGTATTGGCCCCTTTAATTGTTGGGAACTCCAACTGCAGTACCAGGGGACACCAGCTGGTGGCACTGAACATCCTCGTGCTTAATGGAGTCACCAGGAAAAAGGCAGAGGTTAACTGATTTGGAGATGCTGGTGTTGGACTGGGGTGGACAAAGTTAAAAATCACACAACACCACCAATTGGAAGCACACTAGCTTTCTCACTTTTTAAGATTAGTATCAATCTAAACATCATAGCATAGACAGAGAACACAGGGGGCTAACACCTTCAACATATTGTCTAACTAACACCAATTGTTACAGTTAACCTGAGAATGCAACCTTTTAGAAAAAGTTTTGTGATTTATACATGAAAGAAGTGAAACTACCATGGTATTTGAACAGATGAAAGACTCAACAGACAATGAATGTATTTTTCAATGTATAATTTCTGTTACATCACACTGTAAACTTTTGCTATAAATTCTGTGCCTTACAATTGTGTCCTCCACAACTACCTGATGAAGGACCGTCGCTCCGAAAGCTAGTGTGCTTCCAATTAAACCTGTTGGGCTATAACCTGGTGTTTTGTGATTTTTAATGAGGTTAACTGAGCCATTCACCCATTGACACCAGAATAGACACCGGGATCTGTGGGGGCCAGCCTGGGTATTGAGAATCTGCTGCTCCCCTAATGATAAACGGTCTGAAATTTCTGGTTAGTGATTAGCAAGAGGGTGTGCCATAACACGCCTTTCCCAGACTGAGACTGTGCAGCTAACAATCTTTTTGCTTTGAAATTTGAAGGAGAATTCAAGTTGAGAAAGTTCTGAACTAGCCACAATTCACTGTTACGTTGGGAACATGTCCCTTAATATAGCCCATGTTGGGGGTATATTAGAACACAAAATAAGCCAAATTAGAATTAGGATGTGAAACCGAGGCAGTTACTTGTATTCAGTACCGCAAATAACTGGCTTCTTTTGTTTATTTGGTTTTACTTTTATTGCTGCTAATTTGTGGTTTTAAGAACAGGGCAGCCTGACTAAAGCTGACCTGAAACTTTGTTAAAATGGTCAAGAGCTTAAACCCAAGTCACTGAATAACAAGTATCTACCTCAAGAAGAAAGCTGCAATCTGTCAGGCTGCAACTTGAGAAACACAATGTGCTATTTATGAACTCACTGCCAAAGATCTGTCCAGTTTCATATTCTCTCAAACACTCATTCTCCTTTTTCCTTTCGGGATTAGACAAAGAACAGTAAGAAATAGATAAAGTTCAATTGTAATTCGTAGATTTATCAAATACCTTTGCATAAAATCAGACTCTTTAACAAAGTTATTAAATCCCAAACATGAACGCTAAGTAAAGTTAAAGTTGCCATTATCCTGGAGAGCAATAGACCTGCTCTCTCAACAGAGAAACTTTGGTGGTGGTTTAAACAGAGGATCACCACACCTCAGGGAAAGAGGGAGATTGAGAAAGGAGGACCTTCTGTGTCCTTAGCTGCCGAAGCTTACACCTGCCACTAACCTATTCATAACTCACTTGCATTTGGATGAAGTCCCAACTCTCCTCCAGGCTCTGAAGTTTCTCATCGGTCTCATCATAGGTTTGGATCAGGTTCTGCACGGCTTTGCCAAGCTGCTTCTCGATCTAACAAGAGGTCAAAGCATAAACCAAACTTCAGAGAACACACTGACCAATCAAGTCTCCAAGCACAGAATTCCACAGCTACAACAACGACTTGTATTTATATGGTGCCTTTAGCATGCCAGGATTGTTTCACAGGAACATGACACGGAGGTACACAGGTACCTGACATATCAGGCCGGGTGTCAGAAAACCTGGTCCAGTGGTGGGTTCATAGAATAGAATTCCGACAGAGAATCCCCACAATGTGGAAACAGGCCCTTCGGCCTAACAATGAAAGAGAGATGTAGGGAGATAATTCCAGATCTTGGGGTCCAGGCAGCTCAAAATGTGGACTGAAGGAAATCAGGGGTGAAGAACTGAAGAGATCTCAGAGGGTGATTGGCCCAGGTTCAGGTGGGATGAGGGTATCTACAGAAAATTTTAAAACGTGGATGAAAGCTTTGCGTCAGGATGTCTCTGTGAGAGGCACAGCATGTCATTTCACTTGATCCAAAACATGTCAGAGTCATACAACATGGAAACAGACCCTTCAGTCCAACCAGTCCATGCCAACCATAATCTCAAACTAAACTAGTCCCACCTGCCTGCACTTGGCCCATATCCCTACAAATCTTTCAAATTCATGGACTTTTGGGAATATCTTTTGAATGTTATAATTTTACCCAAATCCACCACTTCCTCTGGAAGTTCATTCCACACACGAACCACTCTGTGGGGGTAAAACATTGCCTCATGCCTTTTTTAAACCTTTCTCCTCTCATCTTAAAAACATGCTCCTAAGTCTTGAAATCCCCCACCCTAAGGGAAAGACACCTGCTTTCCACTTAACCCATGCCCCTTATAATTTTCTAAGCCTCTATAAGGTCACCCCTCAGTCTCCCGTGCTCCAGGGAATAAAGTCCCAGCCTATCCTGCCTCTCCTCAGAACACAAACCCTACATATCTCCATACCCTTGCAACTGAGGAAGCGTCACTTGACCCGAAACGTTAACCGATTTATTTCCACAAATACTGTCTTTGGAAGCTAATGCCTTTGCATAACTAAACACATGTGACATGTGCAGCTGTGCCCCCCCCACACCATGCTCATCCATTAGTGAAGGCAGGATATGGGGTGGCTCAGTGGTTAGCACTGCTGCTGCACAGCACCAGGGACCCAGGTTCGATTCCAGCCTTGGGTGACTGTCCGTGTGGAATTTGCACACTCTCCCTCTGTCTGTGTGGGTTGCTTCCCACAGTCTAAAGATGTGCAAGTTAGGTAGATTGGCCATGGGAAATTACCCATAGTTTCCAGGTGGTTACATGGAGAGGGTAGGAGGATGGGTCTGGGTCAGATGCTCTTTGGAGGGTCAGTGTGAACTTGATGGGCCGAATAGTCCTTGTAGGGATTATACGAATGATTTTTCCCTTTTTCTTAGGGGAAAACACACACCGTTTGGGAAAAAAAAACTTCTGGGTTTCAATTTTCCTCACTGGTCCCTGCACCCCCATCCCCCTCCTCACAGTCCCGGGAACTGCCACACCCACCACCTCACCCTGCATCCCTCTCCCCAATTGGTATCTGAGCTGTTGAACTGGCTGGAACTCACCGATCTTCTCTGGGTGTAAACGAGAACTCCGACAGTAATCTGGGAGGCCAAGAGGAACACCAACAAGGTGAAATACTGAAGAAAAAAACAAATCATTTGTCAGAACTAGCAGAGTGACCCATTACACAGGCCTCAGAGTTTGGCCACAGTTTGGTTTTTGCTTCATGTAATAAAATCAGAATGTTGTGGACACTGAAAATCGTAAACAAATGTAGGTCTGCCCACTCCCTCTCTCTGGAGAAACTCTGCAGGTCTGCCCACTCTCTCACACACACTCACTCTCTCGCTCTCTCTCAGACTAGTCAACTTTCTACAGCAATTTGTTCTAACTTCTATTTTCTGGACAAATTTTCAGTAAAAAGCAGAACAAGGAGATTGTAAACAAGATGAAATTATTTAAAATAGAACCTGCAGCACATCATTTTTTAAAAAAAGTTTCGATCTGTGAGCCCAGAACACTCTTGGGATGGAGGGGGGGAGCGGTCCCACAGGGGTAGCGTGAGATTAGATTCAGAGTAACACTACCCACGATTCTTTTGATCTGAAAGTAAAGCTCACTGAACTATCCTCATCAAACACTCCCAAGGCACGGGGTTAAATACAGAACTTCTTCTACAATGGCCCCTGTATTAATGCCCAGAATAACCTTTTGCAGTCTCACATTCACTAGGAATTGGATCAGAATTGTCCTCAGAGTCAAATCTTGTGGGGAACAGGATTTGCATTTGCTGAGCTGTGATTGGTGGATGGTGGAAACAGCTCTTTCTTGAAGGACTGGTGCTTGTCAGAAACCTGCTGTTTGATGATAACGCTGTCACTTCCTCTGGGACACAAACACTATACTTCTGAGAGGAAGATGACTTGGCAGATTGGATGACTCTATGATCAGCAGATGTTTGAAAATGAATGTTTGTGGCTGTATTTAGCAGAGGACAGGTCTTCCGCCAGACCTGACCTCCTTCCACACAACTGGAAAAGCAAAAACCACCAAGCAACTGCTGGGAAATTCTCTCAGTAACACCAACAATAATTTAAAGAGTTGAATCATTCATTCAGTTCAAAATTTGTGTCTCTCATTATGTTTCCATCTCCAAGATACATCTCACCTCGGAAACTCTGGATCCCATCTCCTGATCACAATCCTTTGGAGTTCAATGCAGTCTGTACCACTCTTCACTCTGCCTCCCAAGTTCACCACCTTCAAGAAGGTCCTTTTCTCAAATGTGCTGCACCTGTTACTTGGATCCTGCTTGAAGACTTTGCCCCAAATCAAGGGCAAAATGGAGGACTCCCCAGTTTTCCCCAAAAGCTCTGGGATCTATTGTTTACAGCTGCGGGAATCAGTTAAATTTGCAAACATCTAAAACTGCTGCAGTCTTAACAATAATAAATTAACGCTTACACATGCTTTCTGTTTAAAAGGATTACTTTTACTCCAGTAAGATCTTTAGAATGGCGTTTATCCCTTTCTCTATCTTTGTTGAATATTGACATTTTAAAATCAATAGTTACAAATGGAGGGGAAATATTTACAGTCACACATCAGTCCTGAAATAGGGCTGTCTTTGGAACAAAGAGTTTCTTGGCTTGCAAGTTGTGCCTGGCTGTCTCAATCAATGTTTAGGTTCAAGTGTAGATGGTCTCCACGGAGACAGTTTTCCATTAATGTCGAAGCAGGTCATTTGGCAAGTCCAGTCCCTCTGAAGAGCATCCCACCCAGATCCCACCCGCCCCCCGCCAATCTCTGTAAATCCTGCATTTCCCAGGGCTAACCCACGTAGCCTGCACATCCCTGGACACTATGGGTAATTTAGATTCCCTACAGATTAGATTCCCTACAGTGTGGAAACTGGCCCTTCGGCCCAACAAGTCCAAACCGACCCTCTGAAGAGTAACCCAGCCAGACGCATTTCTCTCTGACTAACACTATGGACAATTTAGCATGGCCAAATTACCTGACCAGCACTTCTTTGGACTGTGCGAGGAACGCGAGCACCCAGAGGAAACCTATGGGGAGAAGATGCAAACACTACACAGACATTGCCCTGAGGGTAGAATGGAACGTGGGTCCCTGGCGCTGTGAGGCAGCAGTGCTAACCGCAGAGCCACCATGCTGCCCAGAAATGATAGTCAGAAATGATACTCACAATCCCCAGCATGCACTTCACTTCCTTCAATGCTCCGATGCAGCCCAGGAATCCCATCATCATGGTGAATGTACCCAAACTGGACAACAGGTATGACCACAGGTGGAGGGGGATCGAAGAGGTTTCTGCTCACAAAAACAGGGCCAGTAAAAACTCTCAGAGCCAGACGATACACATGCTGAGAAGCTCCAATATTTGTAACTGTGCACATAATATGAGGATATAACAGAAGGAACAGCTATAATCTCCCACACAATTGGATACATCCAACCCACTACTCGATCAGGAAGTAGCACCAGCAGCTGTTTCACAGTTGATAGAGGATTGGGGTGAAGAGCACTACCCTACACAGGGGTGGAAGGCCGGGGAGGAGGAGCAGAGTCTGTCCGATGTAGGAATAAGCCACGTACAAAATCCAAAACATCTATCCCTGGTTTGGGCTGAGGTGACATGGGGCTCATAATATCTGATAAATACAATCAGACTGGTTCCATCTATGAAGACCGAACCCTGGGGCTGTTGCAGTTTCTGAAAAAGACATGGAATGTAAATGTAGGCCTCCAGGGCAGGAGTGGGGCAATGATACAGGACAGGTCCAAGTCTACCCTCTTCCATTGTCACAATTGCAAGTCACTACCACCACCCTCTGCCCCTTCCCCCACAACTCCAATCCCTCTCCCAACTCACTGCCAACTTAAAACAAGCTGCTGACAAACAGTCAACAGGTAGGGCTGTTTGGGTTCAAGTCAGTGACGTTGAACAGTCCTTCCTCTGAATAAACACTTTCCATTGCTGATCACTGTTACTCTCAAATTCTGCCACAGTTCCAGTCAAACTTGAAATAGGAACTGCCTCACCAAAACAAAATATACTGGAAACAGGTGAGTGTTACTGACAGAATTCCAGCAGCTCAATCTCAGCAGGCTGTAAAACTCAAGCTATCACTCTCCCCTTTACAGCTGCTTGCAGCAAGTACATCTCCACATTGGGGTTCCATCCTCTGTCCCACAATTTCCTTCTTTTCCTGCCTCTCTCCTCCAGCCTCGTCTCACATTCATCATCCTATCCCACCATCTCTCTACCTCACTGCTTTCCCATCTGTCTTTAATTTGCTGCAAGCCATTTTGGGATGCTTTATGGTCGTGAAAGGTGCGATAATAAAAGCAAGTTTCCTCGGTCTCGCTCACCATCTCTCTCTCTCTCTCTCTCTAATTGTTCCCTGTCTATTTGAATCTTAGTGATTTTCAACTGTAACCGAAGTACCCTCCCACCATCTGTCCAATTCCTCTCTCTCCCCTCCACTTGCATTTCTCACACTTCCCTTTACCTGTCCCGGCCCCAATCTCACCATATCCTTTACATATTCAAAAGTTCTTTTCCAGGAATTAACACAGACTCAGCAATGCAGTTAGTATTGTATCACAAAACGGCTGCCCCCAATACAGTTTCTAACTGTTTTAAAAGGAACATTAGCAATACATTCAATAACTCATGGTTTGATAGGACAGAACTTTAACATGGCTGAACAGTGAGATTCAGTGTGTTGTCTGATGCGGTTACACTGGACATTGTAATGTGTGGCCTATGCTGAGATGGGGCATATCAAAACTATCCTTTGTGACAATGGCAACCTTTATCTGATCATCATGTCTCGATAATCACACCAACTCATGGAAGGACCTACATCCTTCACCTTCTGGCCTTGAGCAGCGCTCAGCCTACCTCTGATTAGCCTGGAAAGGGAAAGTGTTTCGAAAGGTTCGAACAGCCCATGAAACTAGCTGCCTCCCGCTATTACCCTGCAATAAATACACATGGTTTGCTCATCAAACAGGATGTGGTCAAGTTAAAGTGGGTCAGGTGACATTTCAGTTTCAGTCCCATTGCGATGCCAGTACTGGAGGCCAGAGGTCCCAGTGGTTGGTGGTAGTCGCTGATCACTCACCGTGGACCATTCGTGCTTGTGACTGCAAATTCTCAGAACACTACATCCACCATTGGATATAATTCTACTATTGGACATTATTTCTTAAATAACCTGGACTGTGCTAAGAATTACACTGGAAATTAACTTAAAATCATCAGTCCAGTTTGCAGTGTACTGCC
Organism: Chiloscyllium punctatum; assembly: GCF_047496795.1. Taxonomy (NCBI): domain Eukaryota; kingdom Metazoa; phylum Chordata; class Chondrichthyes; order Orectolobiformes; family Hemiscylliidae; genus Chiloscyllium; species Chiloscyllium punctatum. The sequence goes on along the minus strand of NC_092756.1, from coordinate 101,208,958 downwards.
CTTGTGTGTGCATGTGTTTAGAGCTCCATACATTAACACACACGACCCTGTGAGCAGGGAAAAGGGATCAATACTTATACAGCACCTTGTCACATGACTGCCAACTTCTGCTACATTCCCATAGCAACCCACTGGACCAGAGTCTATCTCCTTAATCGGAGAGTCACGATTGAGAGTTAACTGTTCCTGCATCACCCCCATGCCAATAATAGCCCCACCAATCAGTACATTGTTTGCATGCATCATTAACAGAGTCTCATATTAAATTGGCACAAGCCAATACGAATAGAAAGCAAACACAAGTTTATTCTCTAAACAACTGAAACACACTTCCTCACACAAAAAGCCATCACCGTAATCATACCTTCCACTCATTGCTGTGGTCATAGCTCACGTTTCTGTTACATGCACAAAGCTGGAAAATTTTCCCAGTTATTAACATTTTTACAGCATCTCAGACACTGCATTTAAATCTCAATCTCAGATTCAAATTGAATAGCTGACATGGTGTTCATTATAATAGGATCTGCTACATTTTCTGGGTAAGTTTGTAAAACATACAGATTAGTGCAGACAAGTATATTACCCTTACAGTCTGAAACAGGAGACGTGATAATGGACAGCAATCAAACAATTACTTTAATTGTATCTTCACAGAAGATGCAAAGAATCCTCCAGAAATGCTCGGGAAAGAGGAAATGAGGAGATGAAGAGGAGTTAAAAAATAGCGCTGGAGAAATTAATATGACTGACAACGGGTAAGTCCCAGGGCCTGATAATCTATATCCCAGGAAATGAAAGTAGTGGAAATAGTGGACAAGTTGGTGCTCAATTTCCAAAAACTCTGTTGAATCTACAACAGTGAGAAAACCAGGAATTACAGACTTGTTAGCCTAATAGCAGTAGCTGAGAAAGTAATGATGTCTACTATAAGGGATTTGACAAGAGGACACCGAAAATAACAAAAGGATTACTCAACGTCAACTTGAAAGAGAAGTCACATTTGACAAACCCACCGGCATTCTTTGAGGTTGTCGTCACTTTGGTCAGTAAAAGGAAATGACAGTGTATTATTTAAATGGAAAGAGATTGGGAAATGGTTAATGTACAAAGGGATCTGTGTGTCCTTGTGAGGATCTGAAAGCTGAATACAGGCTGAAGTAACTAGTGCAGTCAGGAACAACCATTTAATACATGCTCTTATTAACATAGGCTTCTTGATGCAAATAACATGACAAAATGGCTTCTAGGCTGCAAATTAACAATTCTGATTAAAGCTGCATAAAATGGCTTCTAACCCTGCTAAAAGCTGAATTAACTACAGTCTGTCTCATCAAAGATTAGCAGACAACACTTCCTTTATAGCATAGAAATAACTAGACTATGTGTTGCTGGAAAAGCGCAGCAGGTCAGGCAGCATCCAAGGAGCAGGAGAATCGACATTTTGGGCATACCGAAACGTCGATTCTCCTGCTCCTTGGATGCTGCCTGACCTGCTGCGCTTTTCCAGCAACACATTTTCAGCTCTGATCTCCAGCATCTGCAGTCCTCACTTTCTCCTAAATAACTAGACTAGTCAAGACATTACTAGCCATCCTTACTGACCTTGCAAGTGCGGGTACAGAGACTAGGTTTGTGAGATAGGAGTACTTGGATGTTGGAAAACCAGGTTGGTTCCCAGGAAATATTATTGACAGCATCTTAGCCCAGTGAAGTCATTTCATTAAAACTGATTGGTAATTGTTTCAAATTGCTCTGTGATTATGGCCTGGACTTCTCTCAAAAAAAAGTATAAAAATGTCTTTGTCTTAAGCCAAGTGCGCAGTTTCTCCGAGGAACATGGGAGTGTTTAGCCTCTGTGTTACTGGACAACCTGTGCCCAGCCGATATTGAACCAAGTGTAAAGTCTTACAGAAACAGATCAAACTGCCGATCGCGGAACAGAGACACCTCCCCCCCCCAACTCCCAGGGGGTTCCAGATCTTCACCTGGTGCTGTGATTCAGACTTGGAGGGACGGACAGATGGATTGCAGGCGGCAGTGTAACAGCCTCGCGTCCTCCTCTATTGCGTTCATTGGTTTTCCTCTCATTCAAGTCATGTTAGACTCAACCCCTTGCTGCTTATCATCTCAGGCCAGCCTGAGAAGGATCAGTTCTGGTAAGAATTCACTGTAAGCAAGAAATCAGGGACCCCAGAAAGTTGGGGACCTCTGAATAGAGTCAGGGACTCTAAAAGAAAGTGTGAAATCTTACAGAACCAGACCAAATTGCTCATGTGTATTGACCATTCGCAGAACAGAAACAGAAACATACCTGTATTATTGTGTACAGATTGGTCTCTTTATCCAAAAGAGAATCTACTTTCCAGAAAGGAAGGGTAGCAAAGATGAACCAGACTGATTTATGTGCTGGGATGTTTGTCATATAAGGAGAAATTGGTCAACTGATCTTTAGTAGATGAAGGGTTATGATTGAAACATAAAACTCTAACAGGGATGGATAGACTGGTCCACATGGAGGATATTTTCTCTTGAATGAAGTGTCCAGAATAAAGGGCTCAGGAAATCGGGAGGCAATTTCAGACTAAGATGAGGAGAAATTTCTTAACTCAGAGGATAGTGAATCTGAGGAATTCTCCAGCACTGAAGGCTGTAGAGATGAAGTCACTTAAAATATTTAAGAAAGAAATCTATAGATATCTGGAAGCTAAAGATATTGAGGGGTACATGGAGAGCACAGGAGTATGGCATTGACAGAGGACCGACTGTGTCGAACAAGTGAACTCCATGGTCTTCTTCTGTTCCTATTTGCTATAAAAACTCCTGAAAACACACAGCCTTAAGCCAGAGATAACAGAATTATATACCTCCCTTGGAGTGCAAGTTCATAGCTCCTTGAAAGTAGAGTCGCAGGTAGATAGGATAGTGAAGGCAGCGTTTGGTATGCTTTCTTTTATTAATCAGAGTATTGAGTACAGGACATTGGTTAGACCACTGTTGGAATATTGTGTGCAATTCTGGTCTCCTTCCTATCGGAAAAATGTTGTGAAACTTGAAAGGGTTCAGAAAAGATTTACAAGGACGTTGCCAGGGTTGGAGGATCTGAGCTACAGGGAGAGGCTGAACAGGCTGGGGCTGTTTTCCCTGGAGCATTGGAGGCTGAGGGGTGACCTTATAGAGGTTTATAAAATTATGAGGGGCATGGATAGGATAAATAGACAAAGTCTTTTCCCTGGGGTCAGGGACTCCAGAACTAGAGGGCATAGGTTTAGGGTGAGAGGGGAAAGATATAAAAGAGACCTAAGAGGCAACTTTTTCACACAGAGGGTGGTGCATGTATGGAATGAGCTGCCAGAGGATGTGATGGATGCTGGTACAATTGCAACAATTAAGAGGCATTTGGATGGGTATATGAATAGGAAGGGTTTGGAGGGATATGGGCCAGGTGCTGGCAGGTGGGACTAGATTAGGTTGGGATATCCGGTCAGCATGGACAGGTTGGACTGAAGGGTCTGTTTCCATGCTGTACATCTCTATGACTCTATAGGAGTAATTCATGACCTTGTGATTTCAAGTTTCTCCAGGTCTCTCTACTTTGCACCAATTCACCCTTTTCCATTCTAGCTGTCTCTCTGTTGCTGCCTCTCACCTTGCAGGCTTCTGGTCTTCACCAAAGACCTGCTAAAATCTCCCTTAAGCTGCTCGAAGATTCCCTGCTTCACTGCCAAACCCCAAAAGCTGCAACAAACGGCTGACTGCCTGACAATATTCACCTCGCATTCCCATACAGTTGCCCCTAGGTCTGCTTGCCCTTCTGGCTTCAGGAAACCAGCAGCTAGCTCCCAGTCTCCAATCCCAGCCCCTGATCCCAGACATTAGGGCACACACCCAATCCTCCATGACTCCCTTGGTGCTAGCTGCAAACACCTCATGGCTCCTCCAATCACAGGTTGTTCCTTTCCTGCTAGAGGACCTATCAGCAACAAGCATAGGAGACATCCAGTCTGTGATTGGAGGAGCAGCTCCTCCTTATTCCTTGCATTGATTGGCCGGGCCTCTCCCACATTGTCCCCCTGACTCTGTACATGTTCGGCATTGCTGCAGGAGCAGAGGAGACGATGGACGAAGCGGGGAGACTTACCCAGAACGGATATGAAGCTGTTTTTGTCAAACAAAATCCAAAGACCAAATCCCAACATCACTCCACCAAGAAACTGCAACAGAAAAGAAAAAGTTCAGTAATTTTCCGAAAACATTGTCATACTAATTACACCCAGTCTGACCCAGCTGCAGAATTAACCAACTGAAATCAATAAACTTGGAATGACAGCTATTTAAGGCGATAGTTCAGAAAACAGAACTTACGATCCGACCAAATTGACCCCACATTTATCCATATTGTTATGCACCTGCCAAGCATTTACTCACTCATCCAGAAATGGAAAAAAAATCACACAGAAGCATCTTGTCAGAGATGACCTTTCTCACAGCTCACCCCACCCACCCAGCTTTGTGCCATCTGCAAAGTTTGAGATACAGTAGCGCCTCGACATACAAATGACCCCGTTCACAAACAAATCGGTTTATGAACAGGATTGTACCTAAAATTTTGCTTCAACATACGTACAAAATTCAAGGTATGAGCGAAGGTACGAACGCAAAACGTCCGTGTGCAACCACGTGGTTTCATTGTTCTGCTTTGCTACACATTTGTTGAACGCAAAAGCTCTTGGGCCCCGCGTGATCTCATTCAGTTCGTCTTTGGCGCATGCGCTGAGAACAACCGTCCAACGCTATCCGAACAACGGGAAAAATTGATTCAGTTCGCGAACTTTTCAGTTTGCGAACCGGGTCCCGGAACGGATTAAGTTCGTAAGTCGAGGCGCTACTGTATTACTTATAGTTCCCTCAGCTAAGTCACAAAATGCTAACACTTACACCCTAGTTTCAGAACAAACTATCATGCATTCAAACTTCATGTAAAACTCCATCATATTATGTTCCTTCACACATGGTCATTACGTAATTAGCCCAGCTTCATTTCACAACACCAAGTTCAGAAAAGACAGACCCCTTCCTGAATTCTCAACCCGTTAGAACATCGAACATTGCAGTGCAGTACAGGCCTTTCAGTCTTCGATGTTGCACTGAACTGTGAAATCAATCTGAAGCCCACACAATTCCATTATTATCCATATGTTTATGCAATGTCCTTAAAGTTGGCGAGTTATTACTGTTGTAGTCAGGGCATTCCACACCCTTACTACTCTGAGTAAAGACCCTATCTATGCCATCTGTCCTATATATATATCACCCCTTAATTTAGAGCTATGTTCCCTAGTATCAGCCACCATCTGAGGTAAAAGGCTCTCCCTGTCCACCCGATCTAACCCTCTGATTATCTTATATGTTTCTATTAAGTCACCTCTCAACCTTCTCCTCTCCAACGAAAACAGTCTCAAATCTCTCAGTTTTCCCTCCATACCAGACAACATCCTGGTAAATCTCCTTTGAACCCTTTCCAAAGCTTCCGCGTCCTTTTTATAATGCGGTGACCAGAACTGTATGCAATACTCCAAGTGCGACCACACCAGAGTTTGTACAGCTGTAACATGACCTCATGGCTTCGAAACTCAATCCCTCCACCAATAAAACCTAACACACCGTATGCCTTAACAACACTATCAACCTGGTGGCAACTTTCAGGGATCTATGTACATGGACACCAAGATCTCTCTGCTCATCTACACTACCAAGAATCTTAGCATTAGCACAATACTCTGTATTCCTGCTACTCCTTCCAATGTGAATCACCTCACACTTTTTTGCTTTGCAATCTCTCAGCCCAGCTCTGCAGCTTATCTATGTCCCTCTGTAACCTGCAACCTGTAACTGCAACCTTCAGCACTATCCACAACTCCACCGACCTTAGTGTCATCTGCAAATTTATTAACCCATCCTTCTATGCCCTCATCCAGGTCATTTATAAAAATGACAAACAGCAGTGGCCCCCAAAACAGATCCTTGCAGTACACCACTAGTAACTGAACTCCAGGATGAATATTTCCCATCAACCACCACCCTCTGGCTAGCTGAAAGAAGACAATCTCTGATCCAAACTATTAAGTCACCCTCAATCTCATACTTCTGTATTTTCTGTAATAGCCTACCATGGGGAACCTTATCAAACGCTTTACTGAAATCCATAGACACCACATCAACTGGTTTACCCTCATCCACTTGTTTGGTTACCTTCTCAAAGAACTCAATAAGGTTTGTGAGGCATGACCTACCCTTCACAAAACCATGTTGACTATCCCTAATCAAATTATTCCTTTCTAGATGATTATAAATTCTATCTCTTATAATCCTTTCCAACAGTCTACCCACAACCGAAGTAAGGTCTACCAGTCTATAATTACCAGGGTTGTCTCTACTCCCCTTCTTGAACAAGAGGGCAACATTTATTTTCCTCCAGTCTTCTGGCATTTTTCCTGTAGACCATGACAGCATAAAGGTCAAAGCCAAAGGCTCTGCAATTTCCTCCCTGGATTCCCAGAGAATCCTCAGATAAATCCCATCTGGCCCAGGGGCTCATCTATTTTCACACTTTCCAGAATTGCTAACATCTCCTCCTTGTGAATCTCAATCCCGTTTAGTCTAATAGCCTATATCTCAGTATTCTCGACAACATTGTCTTTTTCCAGTGTGAATACTGACAGAAAATATTCATTTAACATCTCTCCTATCTTCTCGGACCCCATGCACAACTTCCCGTTACTGTCCTTGATTGACCCTACTCTTACTCTAGTCGTTCTTTTATTCCTGACATATCTATAGAAAGATTTAGGGTTTTTCTTGATCCTATCTGCCAAACACTTCTCTTGTCCCCTCCTGGCTCTTCTTAGCTCTCTCTTTAGGTCCTTCCTGGCTAACTTGCAACTCTCAAGCTAATCTTTTAAAAACTTACCTTGTGAACAGGCAGAGTGCACACTGACCAGGAGCAGACACAGGATTGCTGAGTAAGTGAGGTAATATATTTGGATGGTTGCTTTACCCAAAACACTACTTAGACAGTGTCTCTCACCCATCCCCCTCCTCTAACCAAAAAAAAAAGTTCTGTGCACCGGATCGGTAAGGTAACTCGTTCTTTTTCAATAGCCTTTTTGGGAGTTCAGATCAGTGAGGATGGAGGTTAGGGCAGTGGAAGGTTCCTCCTGCAGAATGTGGGAGGTAAGGATCACCACTAGTGTCCCTGCTGACTACATCTGTGGGAAGTGCACCCAACACCAGCTCCTCGAAAACCACTTTAGGGAACTGGAGCTGGAGCTGGATGAACTTTGGATCATTCAGGAGGTGGAGGGGATTGTTGACAGGAGTTAAAGGGAGTAAGTCACACCTCATGTAGAAGAAAAAGGCAGATGGGTTACAATTAGGAGATGGAAAAGGAACTGACAGGCAGTCCAGGGAACCCCTGTGGTTGTTCCCCTCAATAACAAGTATACTGTTTCGGAAACTGTGGGGGGGGGGGGGGGGTGGGGGTGGGGGGCACAGGGAACTTACTAGAAATAAGCCATGGGGTACAGGTCTCTAGCACAGAGTCTGTCCCTGTTGCTCAGAAGGGAAGGGGGTGAGGAGTACAGCATTAGTCATTGGGGACTCCAGAGTTAGGGGGACTTTTAGGAGATTCAGTGAGAACGAGAGAGACTCGCGGTTGGTGTGTTACCTCCCAAGTGCCAGGGCTTATGATGTCTCTGATCGTGTTTTTAGGATCCTTGAGGAGCAGCCCCGAGTCATGGTTCACAGGCACTAACGACACAGGTAGGAAAAGGGATGGGGATGTAAGACACAAATTCAGGGAGCTAGAGTGGAAGCTTAGAGCTAGAACAAACAGAGCTTTATCTCTGGTTTTTTACCCATGCCACGTGCTAGTGAGGCAAGGAATAGCGAGAGAGAGGAGTTGAACACGTGGCTACAGGGACAGTGTAGGAGGGTAGTTTTCAGATACCTGGATAATTGGGGGTCGTTCTGGGTAGGTGGGACCCATACAAACAGGATGGTCTACACCTGAACCAGAGGGGTACCAATATCCTGGGGGGTGGTGGGGGGGGGGGGGGGGGGGCGGGGGCGAGGAAGATTTGATAATGCTCTTCGGTAGGATTTAAACTAATTCAGCAGGGGGATGGGAACCTGACTTGTAGCTGCAGTGTACAGGAGGTTGAGAGTAGGGAGATCAGGTTTTAAGGTCACAGGAGTGTACCGGCAGGCAAGAAGATGGTTTGAAGTGTGTCTACTTCAACGCCAGGAGCATCGGAATAAGGTGGGTAAATGTAGCACATGGGTTGGTACCTGGGATTTCGATGTTGTGGCTATTTCGGAGACATGGAATGGTTGTTGCAGCTTCTGGGTTTTAGATGTTTCAGTAAGAACAGGGAAGTTGATAAAAGAGAGGGAGATGTGGCAATGTTAGTCAAGGACAGTATTACGGTGACAGAAAGGACGTTTGATGAGGACTCGTCTACTGGAGGTCATACGGGCTGAGGTTAGAAACAGGAAAGGAGAAGTCATCCTGTTGGGGGTTTTCTATAGGCCTCTGAAAACTTCCATAGGTGTAGAGGAAAGGATTGCAAAGATGATTCTGGATCGGGGCAAGAATAACAGGGTAGTTGTTATAGGGGACTTTAACTTTCCAAATATTGAAAGGAAACACTATCGTTCAAGTACTTTAGATGGGTTAGTTTTTGTCCAATTTGTGCAGGAGGGTTTCTTGACACAGTACGTAAACAGACCAACAAGGGGAGAGGCCACATTGGATTTGGTACTGGGTAATAAATCCGGCTAGGTGTTAGATTTGGAGGTAGGTGAGCACTTTGGTGATAGTGACCCCAATTCGGTTATGTTTACTTTAACGATGAAAAGGAATAGGTATACAACGCAGGGCAAAAGTTATTGCTGGGGGAAAGGCAATTATGATGCGATTAGGCAAAATTTAGATGTACATGATAGGGAAGGAAACTGCAGGGGATGGACACAACTGAAATGAGGAACTTATTCAAGGAACAACCATTACATGTCCTTGATAAGTATGTACCTGTCAGGCAGGAAGGAAGTGGTCAAGCGAGGGAACCATGGTTTACTGAAGAAGTTGAATCTTTTGTCAAGAGGAAGAAGGTGGTTTACGTTAAGACGAGTCTGAAAGCTCAGTTAGAGCGCTTGAAAGTTACAGGTTATTATTTCAGAAACAAATCCAGGAATTCACCCTGCAGATTATTAGTGCTGACTTGGTTAAGCCAGACTATATGCAAACTAATGCAACTCCAATTGCACTCAAAGCCATCCAGGACAAAGCAGCCCGCTTGATTGGCACCACACCCACAAACATTCACATCCTCCACCACTGGCTGACACTGAGTAGTGGCAGTGTGTACTATCTACAAGATGCACTGTAGAAATTCACCAAGTTTCCTCAGACAGCACCTTCTAAACCCACAACCACTTCCATCTAGAAGAACAAGGGCAGCAGATACATGGGAACACCACCTCCTGCAAGTTCCCCTCCAAGCCACCCACCACCCTGGGAGAAAGTGAGGACGGCAGATGCTGGAGATCAGAGTCGAGAGTGTGGTGCTGGAAAAGCACAGCAGGTTAGGCAGCATCTTAGGAGCAGGAGAGTCGACATTTCAGGCATAAACCCTTCATCAGGAATGCATGTTCCTGATGATGGGCTTATGCCCGTAACACCGACTGTCCTGCTCCTTGGAAGCTGCCCGATCTGCTGTGCTTTTCCAGAGCCACACTTTTCGACCCATCATCCTGACTTGGGAACATAATCGCTGTTCCTTCTGTGTTGTTGGGTCAAAATCCTAGAATTTCATCCCTAAGGTTATTGTCAACAAATGTGCTGCAGTGATTCTAAATGGTCACCACCATCCCAAAGGAAATTAGAGACAGGGCAATAAATGCTGGCCAGCCAGTAATGCACACATCCCACAAATGAATACTTTTTAAAAAAAAACTGAAGTTGCCCATTATTACTGCATCATCCACGTGTCCAATATTAGTATCTTCAACAATTCTCTCCATTCTGATCCTTCCCATTACTTGGTCTGTGTTCTATTTTACTCACTGCTCTCCCACTTGCTGTGAATAGTTTTGACTGCTTCAAATCCAAGCTCCCTCTTTTGCCAATTTGTTGTAAACCCTATACAAGAGCACAGAAAATCTCCCTTGGAGGATGTTACTCCAGCTCCAACCATCCTGTACTAGTCCAGTCTGACCCAGACCTGGGACTAATACCTCCAGAATCTGATCACTTCTCTCCCACTCTCATTCTTTGGCATGTTCACTCAGCTCTCCTGTTTCTATGCTCCTGGCACGTGGCACCCGGAATAAAAGGAAATTATTACTTTACGAATCCTTTTTTTAAAATCTGATTCCTCTTTTCAGGACCTCATCCCCCCTCTTACCCAAGTCATTGGTCCTGATGTGGACAGTGAGGTCCTGCTGTTCACCCTCCAGCAGCCACTCTGTGATATATTTTACCCTGATGTCAGGGAGGCAACATCATCCTGAAGCTCTGCTAATATTTATAAAATCACCCTATTTTCATCACCTAAAGGAAGAATTCCCAATCACCATTGCTCTTCCACTCTTCCTCCTCCTGTAGTGTGCAGATGAACTGACCATGGTGTCTTGGATCTCACTCAGAACTCACTCACCTGAGGAATCATCACCTTCACCAGTGTCCAAAATGGGGGAACCAATCTACAGGCAGGATCTCCACAGGGGATCCCATCACACACTCAGAGAAGAAGGACAGCACAAGGTTAGCTACAGAGTAAAGCTCCCTCTACACTGTCCCCCATCAAACACTCCCAGGTACAGGGACAGCACAGGGTTAGATACAGAGTAAAGCTCCCTCTACACTGTTCCCCCATCAAACACTCCCCAGGACAGGGACAGGGACAGCACAGGGCTGGTTAAAAAATGATACTTACAAAAAAGATCAAGTTGAAAACAAACAGGAAATATTTTGTGACAACAATACAGCCTTTTGACGCCATATTTGATCTGGTCACCTACAAAATAAAAATATCAAAGAGTTAGAAGATTTGCAAAGGTAACACTCAGGAAATATCATGACTGGCAGGGGACAGGAATAGGAAGGGGTGGAGAGTGATATCAGGGAGACATGAAGGTGACTGAGCCAGAAAGAGAGGTAGGTACATATTGCGGATGAAGGCAAAAAGAGGGAGGATGGTGGAAGAGAGAGACAGAGGGAGAGATAGTATATGAGGAGTGGGGAGACACGTGTTGTATTTGAGTTTGCACCTGGGAGCCACCACACTGCTACGTCCAGGGGGGAGACAGGGAACAGAATATGTAGACTCTCACGTATACAGCCTGGAAATGATCCAGTCTAGGACAGGGATCAGGATTAGATTGTGTGTGTGTGTCTGTGTGTGTCTGTGTGTGTCTGTGTGTGTCTGTGTGTGTTGGGGCAGGGCTCAAGGGCAGGAGACTCCAATGTGTGTTTAATCACTTTTTTTTAATAATCTATTATCGCAAATATTTATACTTTAGGGGCAGCATTGAGGGCTCAAAGCTGATTGGTGGAAAGATGAAGTATTAAGGCCACATTCAATAAACAGCTTGACCTCCAACTCTCTCACACAGAGAGTCAGAATATCACAGCTCAAACTTCACTGCTGTCTTCAGCTGACGTACCACATATGGGCACAGTTGGTCAGCACCACCTTGTCTGACTTAAGTGGGGGGTCTGCCCATGGATCTGCATCTTCCCAATGTACATTAATCGGATTCCTTTCTGACTCTCAAGTGGTCAAGAAAAATCTCCCCACTGCTCTGGTAAATATTTAATCTCCATCAACAACAGTGAAAAGCAGACTTTTCTGGTCATTATCACAATAGTGTGATTACACTGAGCATAAACTGACTGCTAAATTTCTTTATTTAAACAATTACTAGTCTTTAAAAGTTTTAATTGGATACAAAGTGGCAGGGCAGCATCCCAAAGTTTATGACTTAAAAACACAAAGTTCTGACACAGCAGGACCGGCAGCATCTGTGGATAGAAAGACAGAGATAATAATTTGAGTCTGGTAGGACCTTTCTGTATAACGACCTCTCCTTAGACAGAGGCACTGCCAGAAATGCTGACTTTTCCAACACTTTGGTTTACTTTCAGATTTCCACCATCCATAGCACTTCACTTTTAATCCAAGTTTGTGAAAGCTTCCAACTTTCTTTGGAGGTTAGGCTAAGGAGTTTCCAGATGCATTGGCCAAAATGAGATTGACTTTTCCCATTCAGCCGTGGAAGAGCCAGTGTTTCTGCCAGTGAATGAATTGGACCATATTTTCAAAACAATCTGTTCAGAGATGTTACCTGGAGTAGATGGCACTTGAACTAAGGCCTCCTGGCTCAGAGACAGGACATTACCACTTTACAATATTGCGCTCATGAACAAAACGGGATACAGGTTAGTACTTGTGTTTGTGACAATTGGGTATAAATCAGATTGCACTTACTCCTGACATCCTATATAGTTGAAAGGTTGAAAACAAAAGCCAAAATACCAGCTGAGCTGTAAGATCAACAGAGGTTCTGCCTAAGATTGAAGAGGGAGGAGAAGCAGAAATGGACTTGAAAGGAAAAAATTACTGGAGTAAGGGACAAGTGCAGGGGAATGGAATGAATTGGTTCACTCTTTGAAAAGGCCAGCACATACAATGGGCTGAATGGCTTCCATTACAGAACTGTGAGGAGAGAACAGACCATTTCTTAACACGCTTGGATACAAAATGTAGGAATTTTATGTTTGAAGATTTTTCAAATACAGTGATAGTTTTTGTAAAGAGCTCCGCTTAAATAGAGATTACACAAGAAGATTATAAACCAATATTGTTTAACTTTTGGTTAATGTTTGAAAAATAGGTTATGATCTTTATACAAACTCTGTATTTTTATATTATTCTGATGATTTAGGACAGATTAAGGTTAGAATCTGCAGAAGTTTCCCCAATTGTAACTCTCCTGGAAAGAGATATGCAGCTTGACATGCTCATCAGATTCTTACAAAAAACACAGAAATGTGCTCGCTTCACTGATGCCAGCTGGGCACGTTCCAGTTTGACTGAAATTTCTGCAAATTGACACGCTGAGCTCACAGCTGCCTGTTGGCAATGAACAACCAGTGCTCAACTACTCACTCTCCTCAGACCAGCCACACTCAGAAAATAAGAAAAAAATCAAACCTGACCATAAAGTATAATATCCAGAGCACCTCACTGCCAGCACATGACCAACATACTCTTGTACTGGGTCGAAACCTTCAAAAGCTCTGCAGCAGAGTTTCAGCTCGATGTGGTGTTTGAGGAACTGTGTCCGTCCGTCTACCCCCCCCCCCCCCCCCCCACCCCCCACCCCCCACAGTAGCAGACCCAGTCATTAGAGGGAAAAAAAATCAAACAAACCAGAAGCAGTGGTAGGCCATTTGGCCCTTCAAGGATCTTCTACCAGATCATGGCTGATCTGACCCTGACCTTAAGTCCACCTTCCTGCCCGATATCCACCACCCCACCAAACCATCAAAACAATCGAATCTCTCGATCAAAAACTAAGCACTACCTTCAATATTTTCAAAGATCCAGCCTCCAACGCTCTCAGGAGAACAGAATTCCAAAGACTAAAAGCCCTCAGAGAATAAAATCATACACATTATCACCATCTTCAATCGGAGGTTCTTATTCTGAAACTGGCTGTCTAATTAGCTATTCAGGAACAAACTGTGAATTTTCTCTGAACGTGGTTGAGGTACCCTTCCATGCCAGAGTTTTAAATTCCATTAGCAAGCAGTGAGGGAAGGCAGTTTTCAAACTGCAAACACCTGGATAAAAAAAACCTCTCAACCTCAACAGTATTCCGGTCCTCCTCAACAAAGTAAAAAACTGCACCTTCAGGAACTGGATCCCAGCGAGAGGCAGCACCTGCATTATTTCCATGAAAGGTTATCTGTCTGAGGGGTCCTGCAGGTATTGAGGTGACAGAGTGTGAATCCTGTCTCTATTTGCTTTCACATCTGCAAATGATGTCACTTCAGATGCCAGTCAGATGCAGATGCAGAAACATCCAGATCTCCCCCAATAGCTCATTCAATGTCTCCCCTTGTGCCCAGTGAAATGATGGAATTTTAATTTCTGGCTCCAACTGCCAATAATTGCTGTCCATCTCCACCCAAATACATCAAATTATTAAACCAACAAAAAACTTTCACTACTTCAATAAAATTCTCCACAGAATGAAATGTTACGAAAACATCAATTGGCCAATAATCGACTATTTGTGACTGAGACACCAGATATGCCTTAGAGTTATTGGAGTCATAGGGAAGACAGTGCTAGCTGGGGCAGGTCTTCTGACAATGGGCACCCCAGTTACTGTGCAGTCATTTAACAACATAGTTCCTCCCACTTCACTCACCCTTATTGTACTCAGCCACTCGGGCCGGACTCTGCTGCATCTTGCAGGTAGTCCAGCACTCTGTGCTGACACTGAGCTGCAGATTCACATGTTTCACAGACGTAAATGACTAGTCAGTTGACAATCAGCGAGGACAGGGACTTACACAATTTGCACAAGTTTTAAGATTCACTCACATGGTACTGATAGAGGACTCAGTCAGTGAAAGCTCATATTCAGCTTGAGTGTGGGACCAGATGACAAAATCAACCCCAATATGCTCCAACTTGCAGCTTATTAAAATCTAATTTTGGCATCATTTTAACTGAAGCTTCTTGATTCTCTTCAAATCCTTTTATTCTTTTGCCTGTCCAGGTGCAATGGAGTTTATAATATACAAATAGCTAACTTATTTAAAACAGAATCATAGGGATTATGGGGCTGGAAGGATCAGGTCAGGTTTGCAGAATGAATCATTGTCTGTTCCTTCAATTTTCTCTCTGCCTACTGTCCCCAAGTAATAAGGGACAAAGTTAAACCTCTTACTAAACACCTTATACACTCATGACTGTGTGGCCAAATTCAGCTCTAACTCAATTTACAAGTTTGCTAATGACACCACTGCAGTGGGTTGGATTTCAAAGAGCAAGACACAGTAGAAAGAGGAGATAGACAGCTGAGTGGCACGGTGTAAAGACAGCACTTTCTTCCTCAATGTCAGCAAAAACAAAGGAGCTGGTCACTGACTTCAGGAAGACTAGAGGACACATTTCTGAATGTATCAATGGTGCTGAGATGGAAGTGATCAAGAGCTTCAAGTTCCTGGGAGTAAGATCTGTCCTGGTCCATCCACGATGCGCTAGAGTCAAGGAAGCGCACCAATGCCTCTACTTCCTCAGAAAGCTAAGGAAATTCAGCATGTCCATAAAAACTCCTACCAATTTTCATAGATAGATCACAGAAGGCATCTTATCCAGATGTATCACAGCATGGTATGCCAACTGCTCTGTCCAAGATCAACAGAAATTATAGAGTTGCGAACACAGCCCAGTTTACCATGCAAACTAACCTTCCATGCAACTCCACCTATACTTCCTGATGCCTTGGAAAAGCAGCCAACATAATCAAAGACGATGGGAGGAAACCAGAGCACCCAGAGGAAACCCACTCAGACACGGGCAACAAGCCATGTGCAGTTTGTACTCTTTGGAAGATCAGTATGAACTTGTCAGGCCAAATGGCCTGTTTCCACAATGTAGGGATTCCAGAATTCTCTGAAAGAATCCTCCCACCACATTATACTCTCCTCCCTTGGGCAGAAGATACAAATGTTTGAAAACACATACCAACAGCTTCCAGAATAGCTCCTTCCCCACTGTTATCAGACCTGTGGGCACCTCTCTCTCATATTAAAGGTGAGATTTCTCTACACCCTCTCTGTAGCTATAACACTATATTCTGCATTCTGTCATATTACCCTGATATACTTACAGAACATATGATTTGTCTGGATAGTACACAATACTTTTCATTGTATTTCAGTACATGTAGCAACAATAAATCAAATCAAATGAAGTCCTTTTCAACCTCTCCCCTTGTCTACCAGCCCCTCTCTCCCCCATCCTACCCCCCAACTCTTTGCTCTCTCTCTCTCTCTCGAAGCACCAAAGGTCACTGGAAGCTCTAATGCAACTGTGTATTTCCCACCGCCCCAGCACCAGGGCAGTCAGTAAACTTCACGTAAAACTGAGACATCAAATCAAAGCCTTTCATTGGAGGCACAAGGAAACAGACTTTAGCCTCAATAAACTCAGTATCAGTGCAACTGGAGAGTAATCTCAGTCTGACTGTACAACATGACTGGTTCCTACTTGTATCGATGAGCTCATGTAAAAAGGAGTTTTTTCCGCAGATTCTGTAGGAGGTATTTTTCTCACAGCTGTAAACCAGACAGAACAAAGTGCACAACACACTCAAATATCAGGCTTCAAACATGCAGACAGCCAGAAGACCCACTCTGGCAGGTGCCACATGCTATCACCAAGTTATATCGACAGGAAACAGTACAGATACTCACAAAAACAAAGAAAGAAACCATCTGCTCTTTTAAGATGGAACTATCCTCTAGGTTAAAACGAAAACTGCCCTATTTCGGGGAAATGACTGGGTGAACTTTCCAACATCGTTTTTGATCAAGTGCCACCAAACTGGGAACAAACTCAAGTGAAAAAGCAAAAGGTAGGAACAAGACACAAAACCAATCAAGGGGGAATAAGCACATAGGAAACGTTTCAACCACTTCTTCCAGAAAGTTTAAACTTGGCATCAATCAGAACTCCCTAATAGGGTTCTCCTCATCCATCTGGAGTATTGTGCGCAATTTTGGTCTCCAAATTTAAGAAACGACATGCTGGCTATCGAGGGAGTGCAGCGTAGGTTCATGAGGTCAATTCCCGGTATGGCGGGACTATCTTACGCTGAAAGATTGGAGCGACTGGGCTTGTATACCCTTGAGTTTAGAAGGCTGAGAGAGGATCTGATTGAGACATATAAAATTATTAAAGGATTGGACACTCTGGAGGCAGGAAGCATGTTTCCACTGATGGGCGAGTCCCGAATCAGAGGACACAGTTTAAAAATAAGGGGTAGGCCGTTTAGAACAGAGTTGAGGAGAAACTTCTTCACCCAGCGAGTGGTGGGTGTATGGAATGCTCTGCCCCAGGAGGCAGTGGAGGCCAAGTCTCTGGATACTTTCAAGAAAGAGATGGATAGAGCTCTCAAGGATTGTGGAATCAAGTATTATGGGAATAAGGCAGGAACAGGATACTGATACAGGATGATCAGCCATCAGCCCCATCCCCCTCTTCCCTCACTCTCCCCATCTTCCCACCCCCCTTCCCTCCTCCTTCCCCCCTCTCTCTTCCCCCCCTTTCCCCTTCCCCCCTCTCTCTTCCCCCCCCCCCCGCCCTCTTCCCTCCCTTCCCTCTTCCCTCCCTCCCTCCCTTCCCTCTTCCCTCCTTCCCTCTTCCCTCTTCCCTCTTCCCTCTTCTCTTCCCTTCCCTCACCGTTTCTTTCATGAACTTTTTCTCGCTGTTTCTGCGGAAACTTTCGGCGACAATGTATCCGCCGAGCGCCGTCGTTGATTGGTTCGTTTCTTACAATAGAAGGTGACATCCCGTTTGCTGATTGGTGTAATCATCTGTCAATCACAATATGATACGAAGGCATTGTCAAATCAGAAAACCGCGTGTGCCAGAGGCTGGTCCCTGTGGTTCCCCCGCCCCCGGAGGCGGGAAGGGGCACAGCAAGATCCCAGGCTGGTGAATGCAATGCTCTGCAAGTGGAGCCTGCTTGTGAAAACTTTCCAAAGGAATCTATCCCAACAATTACAGTTCCAGAATTTTGGAGAAAAGGCAAGAAGTGAGATTAATGCTCTCTACAAAAGAACTTTAAAACAATAAGTAGGAGCAGAAATCGGCCATTCAGCCCATCATATCTGCTCTGCCATTCAATACGATCGTGGTCGATATGATTACCCTCAACTTCCTTTCCCTGCCTTTTCCCGATAACCTTCGACTTCCTTCCTCATTAAAAATCACTATCTCAGTCTTGAATCTATTTAATGACCCAGCCTTGACAGCCTTCTTGCAGTAAGAAATCAAACAACACCAGGTTATAGTCCATATGGCAACCCTGGGCAGTCATTGCTCCCCAACCTTGAATTCCTCAGCATCAAATGCTGCCCCTTCTCTCTACCATGGGAATTTACCGCTGCTAAAGTGACTGCTGTGTACATACCTCCACAAATAAGGGTTGAGGAAGCTCTGGATGTGCTGTACTCAACCACTAAAACCCTGGAGACAGAACACCCCGAGGTCCTGTTTATTGTCACTGGTGACTTCAATCAAGCCAATCTAAGAAAGGTGTTGCTCAAGTACCACCAGAACATTACCTGCCCCATCAGGGCCCTGAACATTTTCGACCACTGCTACACCACTGTGAAAGATCCCTGCCGCTCCATCTCCCGCCCTCATTTCGGGAACTCTGACCACAATGCTGTGTTTCTTCTCCCGGCTGACAGGGAAAAGCTCAAGCAGGAAGCCCCCCCTCGCGGATACAGGTCCAGTGCTGGTCGGAGGAGGCAGAGGGTTAACTCCGGTGCTGTTTGGAATCGGCTGATTGGGCCGTGTTCGAACAGTCTGCAGGTACCCTCCACTACCATCGTCACAGACTTTATCAGCAAGTGTGTGGAGAACTGCATACTGAGGGAGTCAATCCAGGTGATCCCCAACAGGATAACCTGGATGAACCAGGACATACAGAACCTGCTAAAAACCAGGTGTGAGGCCTTCAGATCAGGAGGCCCACTCAAATATAAGGAATTCAAGTATGACCTTTGAAGAGCCATTAAGACAGCCAGGGACCAATACCGATCCAACCTAGAGACCCAGACAGACACCAGCGACTATGGCAAGGACTGAATGACATCACAGGTTCTAAAAAGAGACGGTGCAAGATAGCAGATGATGACATATTCCTCCCAGATCGTCTCAATGCCTTCTATGCTCGCTTTGAGCAGAATTTTGGTGGAGAGGTAACACCTATTCCGAGAAGTCCTGACGAACCTACCCCAACAGTCACTGCATCAGAGGTCAGATCAGGTTTCCGTCATGTGAATCCAAGGAAAGTGATGGGACCAGGCAGAGTACCGGGCCGTGCACTCAGAGCATGTGCAGATTGACTGGCAGAGGTCTTCCCGGGCATCTTCAACCTCTCCCTGCAGCAGGCCACTGTCCCTGCCTGTTTCAAAAGGGCCAACATCATCCCTGTGCCTAAGAAGTGTCATGCAGCATGTCTCAATGACTACCACCCAGTGGCCCTAACTTCGGTGGTCAGGAAATGCTTTGAAAGGCTGTACATAGCATTAGGGGGGAAAGTGAGGACTGCAGATGCTGGAGATCAGAGCTGAAAATGTGTTGCTGGAAAAGCACAGCAGGTCAGACAGCATCCAAGGAACAGGAGAATCAACGTTTCAGGCATGAGCCTTTCTTCAGGAATGAGGAAAGTGTGTCCAGCAGGCTAAGATAAAAGGTAGGGAGGACGGACTTGGGGGAGGGGCGTTGGAAATGCGATAGGTGGAGGGAGGTCAAGGTGAGGGTGATAGGCCAGAGTGGGGGTAGGGGCGGAGAGGTCAGGAAGAAGATTGCAGGTTAGGAAGATGGTGCTGAGTTCGAGGGATTTGACTGAGACAAGGTGGGGGGAGGGGAAATGAGGAAACTGGAGAAATCTGAGTTCATCCCTTGTGGTTGGAGGGTTCCTAGGCGGAAGATGAGGCGCTCTTCCTCCAACCGTTGTGTTGCTATGGTCTGGCGATGGAGGAGTCCAAGGACCTGCATGTCCTTGGTGGAGTGGGAGGGGGAGTTGAAGTGTTGAGCCACGGGGTGGTTGGGTTGGTTGGTGCGGGTGTCCCAGAGGTGTTCTCTGAAATGTTCCGCAAGTAGGCGGCCTGTCTCCCCAATATAGAGGAGGCCACACTGGGTGCAGCGGATGCAGTAAATGATGTGTGTGGAGATGCAGGTGAATTTGTGGTGGATATGGAAGGATCCCTTGGGGCCTTGGAGGGAAGTAAGGGAGGAGGTGTGGGTGCAAGTTTTGCATTTCTTGCAGTTGCAGGGGAAGGTGCCGGGAGTGGAGGTTGGGTTGGTGGGGGGTGTGGACCTGACAAGGGAGTTACACAGGGAGTGGTCTTTTCGGAACGATGATAGGGGAGGGGAGGGAAATATATCCCTGATGGTGGGGTCCATTTGGAGGTGGCGGAAATGACGGCAGATGATATGCTGTATATGGAGGTTGGTGGGGTGGTAGGTGAGGACCAATGGGGTTCTGTCCTGGTGGCGATTTGAGGGGCGGGGCTCAAGGGCAGAGGAGCGGGAAGTGGAGGAGATGCAGTGGAGAGCATCGTCGATCATGTTTGGGGGAAATTGCAGTCTTTGAAGAAGGAGGCCATCTGGGTTGTACGGTATTGGAACTGGTCCTCCTGGGAGCAGATGCGGCGGAGATGAAGGAATTGGGAATATGGGATGGCATTTTTACAGGGGGCAGGGTGGGAGGAGGTGTAGTCTAGGTAGCTGTGGGAGTTGGTCGGTTTATAGTAAATGTCTGTGTTGATTCTGTCGTCCGAGATAGAAATGGAAAGGTCTAGGAAGGGGAGGGAGGAGTCTGAGACGGTCCAGGTGAATTTGAGGTCAGGGTGGAAGGTGTTGGTAAAGTGGATGAACTGTTCAACCTCCTCGTGGGAGCACGAGGTAGCACCGATACAGTCATCGATGGAGCGGAGGAAAAGGTGGGGGCTGGTGCCAGTGTAGCTGCAGAAGATGGACTGTTCCACATATCCTACGAAGAGGCAGGCATAGCTGGGGCCCATGTGGGTGCCCATGGCTACTCCTTTGGTTTGGAGGAAGTGGGAGGATTGGAAAGAGAAGTTGTTCAGAGTGAGGACCAGTTCAGTCAGTTGAAGGAGGGTGTCAGTGGAAGGGTACTGGTTGGGTCGGCGGGAGAGGAAGAAGTGGAGGGCTCCTTCATGTTGGGGGATGGAGGTGTACAGGGACTGGATGTCCATGGTAAAGATAAGGTGTTGGGGACCGGGGAAGCGAAAATCATGGAGGAGGTGGAGGGCGTGGGTGGTGTCCCGAACGTAGATGGGGAGGTCTTGGACTAAGGGGGACAGGTCCGTGTCGAGGTATGCAGAGATGAGTTCGGTGGGGCAGGAGCAGGCTGAGACGATGGGTCGGCCAGGGCATTCAGGTTTGTGGATTTTGGGCAGGAGGTAGAAACGGGCAGTGCGGGGTTGTGGGACTATGAGGTTGGAGGCAGTGGATGGAAGATCCCCTGAGGTGATGAGGTTATGGATGGTCTAGGAGATGATGGTTTGGTGGTGGGAGGTGGGGTCATGGTCAAGGGGACAGTAGGAGGAGGTGTCTGCAAGCTGGCATTTAGCCTCAGCGGTGTAAAGATCGGTGCGCCAAACTACCACCGTGCCTCCCTTGCCTGCCGGTTTGATAGTGAGGTAGGGGTTGGAATGGAGGGAGTGGAGGGCTGCACGTTCCGAGGGTGAGAGGTTGGAGTGGGTGAGAGGGGTGGAGAGGTTGAAGCGGTTAATATCATGGCGGCAGTTGGCTATGAAGAGATCGAGGGCAGGTAAGAGGCCAGCACGGGGTGTCCAGGTGGATGGGGTGTGTTGTAGGTGGGAGAAGGGGTCGTCAGAGGGTGAGCGGGAATCCTGGTTGGAGAAGTAGGCGCGGGGGCGAAGGCAGCGGAAGAAATGTTCGACGTCTCGCTGCGTGTTGAACTCGTTAATCCGAGAGCGTAGGGGAATGAAGGTGAGGCCTCTGCTGAGGACTGATCTTTCATCCTCCGAGAGGGGTAGTTCTGGAGGAATGGTGAAAACACGGCAGGGCTGGGAGCTAGGACCTGGTGTGGGGCTGGAGCTGGGAGTGGGGGTGGGGTTGGGCGTGGGGCAGGTTTAGGCATGCGGGCGGAGCTTGGCAAGGGGCGGGGTTAGGCATGGTGACGGAGATCGGCGTGGGGGCGGGGATGAAGATCGGCGTGGGGGCGGAGTTAGGCGTGGTGATGGAGATCGGCGTGGTGATGGAGATCGGCGTGGGGGCGGAGTTAGGCGTGGTGATGGAGATCGGCGTGGTGATGGAGATCGGCGTGGGGGCGGAGTTAGGCGTGGTGATGGAGATCGGCGTGGGGGCAGAGTATGCGGCGTGGTGGTTGTGCAGGTTATATTGTCACTGGGGGGGGGGGGGGGGGGCCGAAGTGGCTGTGGCGACGACAGAAACGTTGTTTCCCTCCCCTCCCCTATCAGCATTCCGAAAAGACCATTCCCTCCGCGACTCCCTCATCAGGTCCATACCCCCCACCAACCCAACCTCCACTCCCGGCACCTTCCCCTGCAACCGCAAGAAATGCAAAACTTGCGCCCACACCTCCCCCCTCACTTCCCTCCAAGGCCCCAAGGGATCCTTCCATATCCGTCACAAATTCACCTACACCTCCAAACACATCATTTACTGCATCCGCTGCACCCGATGTGGCCTCCTCTATATTGGGGAGACAGGCCGCCTACTTGCGGAATGTTTCAAAGAACACCTCTGGGACACCCGAACAACCAACCCAACCGCCCCGTGGCTCAACACTTCAACTCCCCCTCCCACTCCACCAAGGACATGCAGGTCCTTGGACTCCTCCATCGCTAGACCATAGCAACACGACGGCTGGAGGAAGAGCACCTCATCTTCCGCCTAGGAACCCTCCAACCACAAGGGATGAACTCAGATTTCTCCAGTTTCCTCATTTCCCCTCCCCCCACCTTGTCTCAGTCAAATCCCTTGAACTCAGCACCGCCTTCCTAACCTGCGATCTTCTTCCTGACCTCTCCTTCCCCACCCCCACTCCGGCCTATCACCCTCACCTTGACCTCCTTCCACCTATTGCATTTCCAACTTCCTTCCACCAAGTCCCTCCTCCCTACCTTTTATCTTAGCCTGCTGGACACACTTTCCTCATTCCTGAAGAAGGGCTCCTGCCCGGAACGTTGATTCTCCTGCTCCTTGGATGCTGCCTGACCTGCTGCGCTTTTCCAGCAACACATTTTCAGCTCTGGTGATAGCATTAATCAATTCCAGCCTCACCACTACTTTTGACCCACTCCAATTTGCCTATCAGGCCAACAGATCCACATCAAATGCCATATCACTTCCCCTTCACTCCCCCCTAGAACATTTTGACATCAAGAATAACTACGTATGAATCTGACTCATTGACTACAGTTCGGCCTTCAACACTATTATTTCCTCAATACTGATTACCAAACTTAGTGATCTCGGACTAAGCCCCACTCTCTGCAACTGGATCCTCAGTTTCCTTACCCACAGGCCACAATCAGTGAAGATTGAGGACAATATTTCATCCTCACTAACACTCAACACTGGAGCCCCCCAGGGGTGCATACTTAGCCCCCTACTGTACTCACTGTACACCCATGACTGCATCGCCAAATACCAGACTAATGCCATTTACAAGTTCGCTGATAACACCACCATAGTCGGTTGAATCTCAGATGGCAACAAAACAGACTACAGATGGGAAGTAGAGGACCTGGAAAAATGGTGCACTGAGAACAACCTAGCTCTCAATGCCAGCAAAACCAAGGAACTCATTATTGACTTTCAGCGAGATGTTACTCATGTCCCCCTACACATTAACAGCACAGAGGTGGAATGAGTGGAGAGTGTCAAGTCCTGGGAGTGTTCCTCAACAACAAGTTTTCTTGGACTCTTCATGTGGACGCACTGGTTACAAAGGCCCAACAACGTCTCCTCTTCCTCAGGCAGCTGAGGAAATTTGGCATGATGGTGAATACCCTTACCAACTTTTATAGGTGCGCCATCGAGAACATTCTGTCTGGATGTATCACTACCTGGTATGGCAACTGTACCATTCAAGATCAGAGACGGTTACAGAGAGTGGTGAATTCAGCCCGGACAATCACAAAGGCTAACCTCCCATCTATAGAATCCATCTACTAGGCCCACTGTCAAGGAAAGGCTGCCAGCGTTCTCAAAGATCCATTCCACCCTGGCAATGTTTTTCTACAACCTCTACCATTGAGGAGAAGGTACAGAAGCCTGAACACAAGCACCAGCTGGTTTCGTAACAGTTTCTACCCCACTGTTGTTAGAATACCGAAGACTCACAAACTCTTAACATTCGCCTGTACCTGTGTTTTTGTTTTTGTCACTGTTTACATATTATTTACTATCTATGCTATTTAACTCTGTGATCTGCCTGGATTGCTCGCAAGACAAAGCTTTTCACTGTGTCTCTGTACATGTGACAATAAATTCAATTCAATTCAATTCATCCACCTGATGAAGCAGCAGCACTTTGAAAGCTAGTGCTTCCAACTAAACCTGTTGGACTATAACATGGTGTTGTGTGATTTCTAACTTTGTGCACCCCAGTCCAACACCAGCACTTCCACATTATCTCTTGCAGTAAAGAATTCCACAGATATACAACAAGAAAATCTTCCTATCTCTGTCTGAAACATGTGATAAATTATAATACTCTATTAGCTTCCCTGATCACTTGCCTAACCACAGTGCCTCCCCTCTGTGCCACCCATAATCTTGGCAATAGGACATTCAGTTTCCTCATCAAAGGCACTAATATATGAAATAACTCTATACAGCCCGGTGTTCCGTCAACAAGTCCCCTTTTATTTACATGTGCATACTACATGACACTGACCCAGCTCACTTAGAGCTGGCTCCGAGAGAGAGCAGAACCCCCCTCTTAGCCAGAGCTCCCTGGTTGAACCACGTTAACATATTCTATGAGGTCCACCTGGCTGACCTCATTACAATCACTCCATCCCTCTCCCTCTAAGTCCTGGGACATTGGCCCATGCTTTTTTCTGTAGCTCACCAGGAGCATTTTCACACTAGATCTGGTTCCTCCGACTCTGCCTCGGATGATGGCAGGTTGTACTAAACCACAGCCGGCCTCTTGCACTTGGCGTGTCTAGGCCGAAATTCACCTTCTTTGGGTGGTAACAGTACCAATGCTGTGACATCTGCCTGATCCATCTTCCCCTTGGAGCTTTCCTCAACACGAGGCAGAGGGGGAGAACCCATTGGATTCTGACAACCTAGTCAGATGTTCAGAGGGGCCAGGTATAGAACACAAACCAATATAGCACAGGAACAGGCCCTTCAGCCCACATTGTTGTGCTGAACATGACACCAAATTAAACTAATCCCTTCTGCCTGCCCTTGATCCATCTCTCTCCATTCCTTGTATATCCATGTGCTTATGTAAAAGTCCCTGAAACACCCTTATTGTACCTACCTCCACCACCACCCCTGGCAGCACATTCCAGACTCCTACCACTCTCTGTAAAAACATGCCCCTCACATCTCCTTTGACCTTTCCACCTCTCACCTTAAACACATGCCATCTAGAATAGACATTTCAACGCTGGGAAAAAGATTCCCAGACTGTCCAGACTATCTATGCCTCTCATAATTTTATAGACTTCTATAAAGTCTGCCCTCAGCATCCTCCACTCCAGCGTAAGCAACCCAAGTTTTTCTAGCTTCTCCTTATAGATCATACCCTCTAATCCAAGCAGCATCCTGGTAAACCTCTTCTGCACCCTCTCCCAAAGAATTCCTGATGAAGGGCTCCTGCCCAAAACGTCAATTTTCCTGGTCCTCAGATGCTGCTTGACCTGCTGTGCTTTTCCAACACCACTCTAATCTTGGATGTACCCTCCAGTATATCCTCTCTGAAGGCAGGTGTAACATTCTCCCTTATTAGTAATGCAACTCCTCCACCTCCTTTATCTTCCTCTCTATCTCATCTAGTCCTGTCCCTCTCTCAACCAAGTCTCTGTAATGGCCAGTACATAGTCCCACGTACTGATCCAGGGTCTAAGCTCATCTGCCTTACCCATAATTCTCCTTGCACTGAAATAAATACACTTCAGCGCATCAATCCTATTGCGTTAATTTACCTGTCTCTGCCTGTCCTTCCTTTCTGATTAACTGGTCCAAACATCCACCTTTCCCTCAATGCCTCCACTTGCTGATCTACTGCTCTGGTTCCCAGTCACCTGTCACTCCAGTTTAAACCCTCCTGTGGGTTTTGTTCCTGCCCCATTTGTGAGATTGCAGTTTTCATGTGATCCACATGCTTGTTCAGGACTGTCTCTCCTACCCAAATTTTGTAAATGCAGGGAACTAACCTTGTGTCAACCACGCCTCTTACCCATGCAACACCATTTCCATAGTTTCCGCACTAAACTTTGTCCCCTGAAGTAAACTATGTCTCTCGCTTAGAGGAGTCCAGCAAGATCAGGTTTAACCTTTTGTTTCTCCCCATGAACAATGCTGCTGGAACTATCCCTGTAGCTGCATGAGGAATGGCCTTATAATCAAACAGGATCTCGGAAAGTTTGGTATTGAGTGAAGCCGTAGGCTGATTATTTAAGCCACCTTCAAAGTTTGGATTGCTCTTTCCACCAGAGCATTGGACTTTGGATGGTATGGAGCTGTCCTCACATGCCGAATACCATTCAACTTTCAGAAATACTCAAATTCCCTGCGAGTAAATGATGGCCCATTTTCTGTCACCAACATCTCCAGGAATCAATGTATTGCAAAAGATGCTCACAATTTTTCAGTGGTTGTCCCTGTGTTTGACAAATGAACTCTGTGCACATCCAACCACTTTGAGTGAGTGTCCACAGTGACTAAAAACACAGAAATCATGAAAGGACTTGCATAGTTGATGTGTAACCGAGTACAGGGTTTACCCAACCTTTCCCACGAATGTAGGGGGAGCTGCTGACAGTAATTTTTGTCCCTTTTGGCACCCTGCGCACTGACCCACCAATGTGGCTATATTCAAAGCCAATCCTGGCCACCAGGCGTAACTTCTTGCCAACATCTTCATTTTGGAAACCCCTGGATGACCCTGGTGAAGTTCAGCCAGTATCTAGAGGTGACCTTTGCTCGGGACAATCACATTTGCTCCCCAGAGAAACATGCCATCCTCTATTGTGACCTGGTCTCTCTGGATTCAGAAAGGTTTCTGTTTTGGTTGTGGTGGCCTTTTTGTTTCCCCCATCACTGTCAGTTGTTTCAGTTTGGCCAGGATTGGGATCTTTTTGACCCACAGTCTAATATTGTCACTGGAACCATGTTCAGAAAGTTTAAAACCAGATTGGACAGTTCTCGTGGCTGCACCACTGGTGGTGTATCTGCCAATGGGAGGTAGCTCAACACATCTGCATTTGCCACTTGACCTCCTGAACAGTTCCAACTTGTAACTGTATACACTCAGACTAAGAGCCCATTGCTGAATTCAACCTGAAGCTATAGGCAGCATCACCTTGTCCTCTTTAAGTGGCCCAAGGAGGAGTTTGTGGTCTGTTACTATTCTAAATTTCCATCTGTAAAGGAATTGGTAGAACTTTCTCACATCAAAGATGACCACCAAACCTTCTTTCTCTATCTGGCCATATTTTCATTCAGTGTCTAGATTAGAGTGATGCTGGAAAAGCACAGCAGTTCAGGCAACATCCAAGGAGCAGGAAAATCAATGTTTCGGACATAAGCCCTTCATCAGGACAGCCTCCCTGCCTCTATTCCTGAAGAAGGGCTTATGCCCGAAACGTTGATTCTCCTGCTCCTTGGATTTTCCTGACCTGCTGCGCTTTTCCAGCAACACATTTTTCAGCTCTGATCTCACTTTTTCCAGAGAGGAGGGTGGAGTGGATAGGTGGAAAGGAAGATAGGCCGGTAGGACAAGTCATGGGGACAGTGCTGAGCTGGAAGTTTGGAACTGGGGTGAGGTAGGGGAAGGGGAAATGAGGAAACTGGTGATTTCACCAGTTCCATTCACCCATTGTACTCTTTGCTACCTTCCCCCACCCTCCTCTCTGACCTATCACCTCCATTCCCAACCCCATTCACCTATTGTACTCTATGCTACTTTCTCCCCACCCCCACCCCCCTCTCATTTATCTCTCCACCCTGCAGGCACCATGCCTCTATTCCTGATGAAGGGTTTTTGCCCAAAACGTAGATTTTCCTGCTCCTCGGATGCTGCCTGAACTGCTGTGCTTTTCCAGCACTGCTCTAATCTAGACTCTGGTTTCCAGCATCTGCAGTCCTTGTTTTTACCTATATTTTCATTCAGCAGCAGCCAAAGCCTGGGATGAATACGCTATTGGGCGTTCCTCTCTGCTGGGCCATCGGTGAGCCAATACTACCCCCAATACCGTACAGGTAGGTATCACATGTCAGCACATCTCACTTGGGATCATAGTTTGCCAATATGTTAGACAATGAAAGCTGCTTCTTCACTTCCCTAAAGACCACATCTTGGCCTCCAGGTCATTTCCAAGGTTTTTTAAAATAGAGATGTAAGGGTGGCGGGATGGAGGCCAGGGTATGTATGAATTCACCAACTCAAGAAAAGCCCTAAGCTCTGGTACAGATGTGTGTACATAGGGAATAGGAGTATCTGTAGGCTAACCTAGCCTGCAAAGGCTGGAGATGAAAATGGCTGATACCACACCAAGAGTGGGGGTGCTTGGTAAGAGTTTCATTCTCTGAGGGAGGGGTATCCACTTTTGTGTGATGTAAGGCCCTTCAAAGGATAAAGCATTAAACAGAAACCCATGCAGTGCAGATGACAATGTTAGATCTAGACCTCATGCATTTACTTTCTAAAGCTCCTGGATCCAAGCTTTTTTGAACACATTGTGTGTCGTTACAAATCAATGTCATGGGATGTGGCCTGGAAAGATAAACCTCGCTGCCAAAGTAGCAACACCATCCAGGGGCCTATAACCTACAGGAGGTGCGGGAGCAGTTCACTTCACACCTTAGACTGTAAAACGACCACAACATTACCCAACAGACCATGATGCCTTTCTTGGGTACCAGAGAGAGTAGGTGTGAAGGGGGGGATCCTTGTTATTGCTGTTACATGTACAATCTCTGACTGTATGTTCTCCAAAAGGCTTGAGAAACAGATGTCTGAACCAGAACAATGATGTGCAATGTTCATAGAGTGACATCCCATTGTCAGGGGGTCTCCATTTTCAGCATCAGGGAGGACAGTACCCCCTGCCAGCTTTGCATATCAATCCTCTATATGAGGGGTTGGGTATTTATCCACCTGTGAAAAGCAATTTGCCATTTGTCTGAAATCCCCACTAAGGTGAACCGACCTATCAGGCTTCACAACAGGATGGTCAGTGCTGCCCATTCTGCTAATTGGGCTGGTTTGATGATTCCTTCACAACCCAGCCTCTCGATTACCACCCCTGTATTTGCCCATGAGGCAGAATTACAGAATTGCTCCTTCATCAACATGCAAGGTGACCTTCCTGAAATACTACCAGATATTTAATTAGGATTTCGCTCAGGTAGCCATTTACTATCAAAAAATGTTGAATCAAGTTAAATCTTTCTCAACCAATTTGCCCCATCAGGCTTGGGCCGAAGGCTTTTTCTACAATCAGTGGGAACTAAACAAGCTGCTTCTCATAAGGGACCAGAACCAAAGTTGTCTCTTTAATCTGTAAAAGGGTTCCTGGTATAGGTTCTCAGCCTAGCTGAGGGCTTAAGGGTTGAAGTCCTGAGTGAATTTTGTTAAAGACTGGTTCTACAATCACTGATACAGCCATGCCAGTATCAACCTCCATTACAACTTGGTGACCATTTAACCAGACATTTATTTTAATTGGTTTTGATTTGAATGTTGCTAAACAATTTAACCGTTCCAACCCAGATGCAGGTGGACTTTCTTAGTGTGCACTCTCCTGGATGCTAGTCTATAAGTTCTCTTAATCAATTTAGGCCCCCTGTGGGATTCTCTGCGATCTCAAGACTCCACATCAGCAGCAAAATGGCCTGCTGGCCTGGTTTGTAAAGAAAATTTTAACTGCTTCGTCAAGGCTTGGTTTTGTTTTGGGGTTTTGCTGCAGGTAGACCTATAGTCTGATGAAGAGTCATCTAGACTTGAAATGTTAACTTGCTCTCTCTCCATGGATGCTGTCCGACCTGCTGAGATCTCCAGTGTTTGTTGTTTTCAGTACAGATTCCAGCATCTGCAGGAATTTGTTTCTAGAGTCCCTCTGTTCAGGCTATATAGATCATAGAACATAGAAAAGTACAGCGCAGAACAGGCCCTTCAGCCCACGATGTTGTGTCAATGTTTAATCCTAATGTAAAATATAGTAACTTGACCTACACACCCCTCAATTCACTGCTCTCCATGTGCATGTCCAGCAGTCACTTAAATGTCTCTAATGACTCTGCTTCCACCACCACAGCTGGTAACGCATTCCATGCATTCACAACTCTCTGCGTAAAGAACCTACCTCTGACGTTTCCTTTATACCTTCGTCCTAATATCTTAAAACTATGACCCCTCGTACCAGTCAATCCTGCCCTGGGGAAAAGTCTCTGGCTATTGACTCTATCCACGCCTCTCATTATCTTGTACACCTCGATCAGGTCTCTTCTCTTCCTTATTCTCTCCAGAGAGAAAAGTCCAAACTTAGCCAACCTCTCTTCATAAGGCAAGCCCTCCAGTCCAGGCAGCATCCTGGTAAACCTTCTTTGCACCCTCTCCAAAGCCTCTGTATCTTTCCTATAGTAGGGCAACACAATATTCCAAGTGTGGTCTCACCAGGGACTTGTAGAGCTGTAGCAAAACCTCGCGGCTCTTAAACTCAATCCCCCGTTAATGAAAGGCAAAACACCATATGCTTTCTGAACAACCCTATCCACTTGGGTGGCAACTTCGAGGGATCTATGTAGAGTCATAGAGTCATAGAGATGTACAGCATGGAAACAGACCCTTCAGTCCAACCCGTCCATGCCGACCAGACATCAACCCAATCTAGCCCCACCCGTCCCATATCCCTCCAAACTCTTCCTATTCATATATCCATCCAAATGCCTCTTAAATGTTGCAATTGTACCAGCCTCCACCACATCCTCTGGCAGCTCATTCCATACACGTACCATCCTCTGTGTGAAAACGTTGCCTTTTAGGTCTCTTTTATGCCTTTCCCCTCTCACCCTAAACCTATGCCCTCTAGTTCTGGACTCCCCGACCCCAGGGAAAAGGCTTTGTCTATTTATCCTATCCATGCCCCTCATAATTTTGTAAACGTCTATAAGGTCACCCCTCAGCCTCTGACGCTCCAGGGAAAGCAGCCCCAGCCTGTTCAGCCTCTCCCTATAGCTCAAATCCCCCAATCCTGGCAACATCCTTGTAGATCTTTTCTGAACCCTTTCAAGTTTCACAACATCTTTCCGATAGGAAGGAGACTAGAATTGCATACAATATTCCAACAGTGGTCTAACCAATGTCCTGTACAGCCGCAACATGACCTCCCAACTCCTGTACTAAATATTCTGACCAATAAAGCATACCAAGCGCCTTCTTCACTATCCTATCTACCTGTGACTCCACTTTCAAGGAGCTATAAACCTGCACTCCAAGGTTTCTTTGTTCAGCAACACTCCCTAAGACCTTACCATTAAGTGTATAAGTCCTGCTAAGATTTGCTTTCCCAAAATGCAGCACCTCGCATTTATCTGAATTAAACTCCATCTGCCACTTCTCAGCCCATTGGCCCATCTGGTCCAGATCCTGTTGTAATCTGAGGTAACCCTCTTCGCTGTCCACTACACCTCCAATTTTGGTGTCATCTGCAAACTTACTAACTGTACCTCTTACGCTCACATCCAAATCATTTATGTAAATGACAAAAAGTAGAGGGCCCAGCATCGATCCTTGTGGCACTCCACTGGTCACAGACCTCCAGTCTGAAAAAAACAACCCTCCACCACCACCCTCTGTCTTCTACCTTTGAGCCAGTTCTGTATCCAAATGGCTAGTGCTCTCTGTATTCCGTGAGATCTAACCTTGCTAATCAGTCTCCCATGGGGAACCTTGTCGAATGCGTTACCGAAGTCCATATAGATCACATCTACTACTCTGCCCTCATCAATCCTCTTCAGAAAAACTCAATCAAGTTTGTAAGACATATTTTCCCAAGCACGAAGCCATGTTGATTATCCATAATCAGTCCTTGCCTTTCCCAATACATGTACATCCTGTCCCTCAGGATTCCCTCCAACAACTTGCCCACCACCAAAGTCAGGCTCACTGGTCTATCGTACCCTGGCTTGTCCTTACCACCCTTCTTAAACAGTGGCACCACGTTTGCCAACCTCCAGTCTTCAGGCACCTCAACTGTGACTATCAATGATACAAATATCTCAGCAAGAGGCCCAGCAATCACTTCTCTAGCTTCCCACAGAGTTCTCGGGTACACCTGATCAGATCCTGGGGATTTATCCACTTTAACTGTTTCAAGACATCCAGCACTTCTTCCTCTGTAATATGGACATTTTGCAAGGTGTCACCATCTATTTCCCTACATTCTATATCTCCCATATTCTTTTCCACAGTAAATACTGATGCAAAATACTCATTTAGTGTCTCCCCCATTTTCTGTGGCTCCACACAAAGGCCACTTTGCTGATCTTTCAGGGGCCCTATTCTCTCCCTAGTTACTCTTTTGTCCTGAATGTATTTGTAAAAACCCTTTGGATTCTCCTTAATTCTATTTGCCAACACTATCTCATGTCCCCTTTTTGCCCTCCTGATTTCCTTCATAACTATACACCCACTGCCTTTATACGCTTCTAAGGATTCACTTCATCTCTCCTGTCTATACCTGACATATGCTTCCTTCTTTTTCTTAACCAAGCCCTCAATTTCTTTAGTCATCCAGCATTCCCTATACCTACCAGCCTTTCCTTTCACCCTGACAGGAATATACTTTCTCTGGATTCTCGTTATCTCATTCCTGAAGGCTTCCCATTTTCCAGCCATCCCTTTACCTGCGAACAACTGCCCCCAATCAGCTTTTGAAAGTTCTTACCTAATACCGTCAAAATGAGCCTTTCTCCAATTTAGAACTTCAATTTTTAGATCTGGTCTATCCTTTTCCATCACTATTTTAAATCTAATGGAGTTATAGTCACTGGCCCCAAAGTGCTCCCCCACTGACACCTCAGTCACCTGCCCTGCCTTATTTCCCAAGAGTAGGTCAAGTTTTGCACCTTCTCAAGTAGGTACATCCACATACTGAATCAGAAAATTTTCTTGTACACACTTAACAAATTCCTCTCCATCTAAACCCTTAACACTATGGCAGTCCCAGTCTATGTTTGGAAAGTTAAACTCCCCTTCCATAACTACCCTATTATTCTTACAGATAGCTGACATCCCCTTACAAGTTTGCTTCTCAATTTCCCATTGACTATTAGGCGATCTATAATACAATCCCAATAAGGTGATCATCCCTTTCTTATTTCTCAGTTCCACCCAAATAACTTCCCTGGATGTATTTCTGGGAATATCTTCCCTCAGCACAGCTGTAATGCTATCCCTTATCAAAAACACCACTATGCCTCCTCTCTTGCCTCCCTTTCTATCCTTCCTGTAGCATTTGTATCCTGGAACATTAAGCTGCCAGTCCTGCCCATCCCTGAGCCATGTTTCCGTAATTGCTATGATATCCCAGTCCCATGTTCCTGACCCTGCCCTGAGTTCATCTGCCTTCCCTGTTAGGCCCCTTGCATTGAAATAAATGCAGTTTAATTTATTAGTCCTACCTTGTCCCTGCCTGCCCTGACTGTTTGACTCTCTTCTGTTCCCAACTGTACCAGTCTCAGATCGATCTCTTTCCTCACTATCTCCCTGGGCCCCACCCCCCCTCCCCCCCCCCCACCCCCACCCCCACCTTACTAGTTTAAATCCTCCTGAGCAGCTCTAACAAATCTCCCTGCCAGTATATTAGTCCCCTTCCAATTCAGGTGCAATCCGTCCTTCTTGTACAGGTCAGTTCTACCCCAAAAGAGATTGCAATGATCCAAAAATGTGAATCCTTCTCCCATACACCAGCTCCTCAGCCATGCATTCATCTGCTCTATCCTCCTATTCCTGCCCTCACTAGCTCGTAGCACCAGGAGTATTCCAGATATTACTACTCTCAAGGACCTCCTTTTTAAATTCCTGCCTAACTCTCTGAAATCTCCCTTCAGAATCTCAACCTTTTCCCTTCCAATGTTGTTGTTTCCAATGTGGACAATGACCTCTTGCTGGCCCCTCTCCCCCTTGAGAACATTCTGCACTCTCTCTGAGACATCCTTGATCCTGGCACCAGGGAAGCATCACACCATTCTGATTTTTCGCTACTGGCCACAGAAACACTTGAACACCCAGATCCCTCTGTTCCTCCACACTGCCAAGAATCCTGTCTTTAATCCTATATTCAGCATTCGAGTTCGACCTTCCAAAATTCATCACTTTGCATTTATTCAGGTTGAGCTCCATCTGCCATTTGCCAGCCCAGTTCTGCATCCTGTCTATGTCACGCTACAGCCTGCAATAGCCCTCTATACTATTAATGGCACCTGCAACCCTTGTGTCATCTGCAAATTTATTAACCCACCCCATAACCTCCTCATCCAAGTCATTTATAAAAAGTACAAAGAGCAGAGGCCCAAGAATACAGCCCTGTGGGACCGCACTCAACATTGACCTCCAGGCAGAATACATTCCATCTACAACCACGCTCTGCCGTCTATCAACCAACCAATTCTGAATCCAGATAACCAAATCTCCCTGTATCCCATACTTCCTGACTTTATCAATGAGCCTACCCTGGGGAACCTTATCAAATGCCTTGCTGAAGTCCATATACACCACATCCACTGCTCGACCTTCGTTGACCTGTCTTGTCACCTCCTCAAAGACCTCAATAAGATTTGTGAGGCATGACCTGCCCCTCACAAAGCCATGCTGACTGCCTTTAATCACACTATGCTTTTCCAAATAGTCATAAATCCTATCCCTCAGAATTCTTTCCAAAACTTTGCTGACCACAGACGTAAGACTGACTGGTCTGTAATTGCCAGGGATTTCCCTATTACCCTTCTTGAAAGGAGGAACAACATTTGCCTCCTTCCAATCCTCTGGTACGACTCGCATAGAGAGTGAGGAGGCAAATATCCTCGACAGCGGCTTAGCAACCTCCTCTCTCGCTTCCCGGAGCAGCCTAAGATAAATCTGGTCTGGCTCTGGGGAATTATCAATCTTAATGCTTTCCAAAATTTCCAGCACATCAACTTCATCAATCTTGATCTGTTCAAGCCTGTTTCCCAGCTCCTCAAAGTTCTCATTCACAACAAGGTCCCTTTCCTTAGTGAACACCGAAGCAAAAAACTCATTTAGGGCTTCCCCTATCTCTCAGACTTCACGCACAAATTCCCTACGTTGTCCCTGACCAGTCCTACCTTCTCCCTGATCATTCTCTTATTCCTCACGTATGAGTAAAATGCCTTTGGGTTCTCCCTAATCCTTCTTGCCAAGCCTTTTTCATGCCCCCTCCTGGCTCTCAGTCCATTTCTGAGCTCCTTTCTAGCAAGCCTGTAATCCTCTAAAGCTGTGCTAGATCCTTGCTTCCTCCACCTTACGTAAGCTGCGTTCTTCCTTTTGACAAGAAGCCCCTATGTTCTCATCATCCAAGGTTCCTTAATCTTACCCCTTCTCACCTGTCTCACAGGAACAAATTTGTGCATCACTCACAACAATTGCTCCTTAAACAGTCTCCACATGTCTACTCTGCCTTTTCTGTGGGAATTGCTCACAGGTCGATGAAGGTTGAGCTGTGGATGTGGTGTATATGGACTTCAGCAATCAATTGCTCCCAGTCAGTACTTCCCAACTTCTGTCTAATAGTGTCACAATTTCCTTTTACCCAATTAAATATCTTCCCTTGGTAACTGCTCCTTTCCCTCTCCAAGGCTATGGTAAATGTGAGGCAGTTGTGATCACTGTCACCAAAGTGTTCTCCCACCGCAAGATCTGATACCTGTCCTGGCTCATTGTCGAGAACCAAATCCAAAATGGCCTCTCCCCTCGTCGACCTGTCTACATCCTGAATAAGGAAACCCTCCTGAACACACCTGACAAAAACGGCTGCATCCAAACCATTTGCACTCAGGAGGTTTCAGTCGATATTGGGAAAGTTGAAATCACCCATAACAACAACCCTGCTACATCTGCATTTTTCCAAAATCTGCCAGCCTATGAGTTCTTCTATCTCCCGACTGCTTTAGGGGGTCTGTAGAAAACCCCCAATGAGGTGGTTGCTCCTTTGCTGTTCCTAACTTCCACCCATACTGACTCAGTAAACAAACCTTCCTCAACAACCTTCATTTCTGTAGCTGTGATGCACTCTCTGATTAGTAATGTTACATCCCTTCCTCTTTTTCCACCTGCCATGTTCCTTTTAAACATGCTAAACCCAGGAACTTCTAGCAACCGTTCCTGCCCCTGTGAAACCCACATCTCTGTTATGGCCACAACATCATAGTCCCAAATACTGATCCATGCTCTAAGTTTGTCACTCTCATTTCTGACACTCCTTGCATTAAAGCAGACACACTTTAACCAATTCCTTTGTTTCATCATGTGAGAAACCTTCCCGATAGATTCACTACATCCTGTCACTGCCCCATCTGCAACTGTCCCTCTCTCAGATATGTAGCTCTGATTCCCACTCCCCCGCCAAACTAGTCTAAACCCTCCCAAACCATATCCTGAGAGAGGCTGTGTAAGTGGTATCTACCAAGCGGTATCCCCCAGTGATATCCCCCAAGTGGTATCCCCTAAGTGGTATCCCCTAAGTGGTATCCCCCAAGTGGTTTCCCCAAGCTCAGTGGAACTGGTGAGGGTGTGCACTTCGATCGGAATACCCTGTAGCTCATACTCTTCACTTGCCACCTTTTCCAAGGACAAACCCAGTTGTAGCGCCTGTTTAAAGTCCTCTTGGGCTTCAGCTAGTAGGTACTTTTGCATGGTTACATCATGATCCCACATACCAAACAGTCTCTCAGCATTTCTTTAAGGGTTAAACCAAAGTCACATGCCTCAGCCAATCGTCTTAATCTCGTCAAAAATCCCTACAGGGATTCCCCTGGTTCTCAAACTGCCAAGTAAAACCCACAGCATCTTAGAATTAGACAAGGCTTGGAGTTGTAATATTCCTTAACCAGATCTGTCAACTCTTGAAAGGTTTAACTATTTGGTCACTGAGTCAAAAAGGTCTACAGCTTGGAAACAGGTCCTTCGGCCCAAATTGTCTCGGCTGCCCAATTTTCAGAATTAAACACATTCCATTTGTCTGTGGTTGGTCTTGATGAAGGGCTTCTGCCCGAAACGTCGATTTTCCTGTTCCTCGGATGCTGCCTGACCTGCTGTGCTTTTCCAGCACCACTCTAATATTGACTCTGATCCCAGCATCTGCAGTCCTCACTTTCGCCATATCCCTCCATACTTATTCCTTGCATGTATATGTCTAAAGAGTTTTCAAAAGACAACATTTTACTTGCTTCCAGAACTACCTTTGGCAGCCTATTCGAGACTCTCTGTGTAAAAAATTGCCTATACCTCTCCCCTCTCACCTTAAACCTATGCCATCTAGTTTTAGACTCCCCTACCATGGGGAAAAGCTGTCGGCTATCAACATTATCCATGCCTCTCATGATTTTATATACCTCTATAAGGTCACCCCTCAGTCTCCTACACTCCAAGGAAAAAAATCCCAGCCTATTCAGCCTCTCCTTACAACTCAAAACTTCTAATCCAGGTAGCATCCCAGTAAATCCTTTCTGCACTCTTTTTAGCATAGTAATATCCTGTCTACAGGAGGGTGACCAGAACTCCATGCAATACTCCAAATGTGGCCTCACCAACATCTTGTACAGCTGCAATAAGATGTCCCAACTCCTATACTCAATGCTCTGGCTGATGAAAGCAAGCATGCTGAAAGCCTTCTTCACTATCCTGTCTACCTGTGACTATATGTTCAAGGAGCTTTGAACCCATACTCCTAGATCTCTTTGCTCTATAACACACCCCAGGCCCCACTATTGACTGTCCTTTCCATTGTAAGTCTTATCGTGGTTTGTCTTACCAAAATGCAATACCTTGCATGTATCTAAATGAAACTCCATCCGCCATTACTCAGCTCACTGGCCCAGTTGATCAAGATTTCACTGCATTGCCAGATAATCTTCTTCACCGTCCACTATACCAACAATCATGGTATTATCCACAAAATACTAACCATACCTCCTAAATTCTCATCCAAATTAATTATATAAATGACAAATAACAATGGACCCAGCACCGATCTCTGGTGTTAAACCACTGGTCATAGGCTTCCAGTCTGAAAAGCAACCCTCTACCACCACCCTCAGTTTTCCACTGTCAAGCCACTTTTGTATCTGATTGGCTAACTCTTCCTGGATCCTGTGAGATTTAACTTTACTCAATAACCTATCATGCAGTACCTTGTCAAAGGCCTTTATTAAAGTCCATGTAGACAGTGTCTACCATACTGCCCTCATCTATTTCTTATCATTCCTTCAAAAACTTCAATCAAATTCCTGAAATACGATCTCCCTCGCACAAAGACATACTGACTATTACAAATCATCCTTGTCTCTGCAAATGCCTGTAGATCCTGTCTCTCAGAAACCTCTTTAACAACTTAACCACTATAGCCATTTGACTCACCAGTCTGTAGTTCCTAGGCCTTTCCCTGCAGCCTTTCTGAAATAATGGCACAACATTAGAAACCCTCCACTCTTCGGACATGTCACCTGTGGCTGTTGATGATTCAAATATCTCCACTCAGGGCCCTGCAACTTCCATCATAGCCTCCACAGAGTCAGGGGATACACCTCATCAGCCCTGCGGATTTATCTACCTCAATGCAATTTAAAACTTCCAGCACCTCATCTTCTGTAATGTGGACTTTCTTCAAGAGATGACTATTTATTTCTCCAGAATCCCTCACATCCATACCTTTCTCGACCATAAATACTCACAAGAAATATTCATTTAGGATGAGACCCATCTCTTGTTGCTCCAAACATTGATGACTTTGTTGATCTTTAAAAGGAGATTTTCTCTCCTGAGTTACTCTTTCGCCGCTATGTACTTGTAAAATCTCTTTGGATTCTCCTTTACCTTATCTGCCAAAGCCATTTTGTGTCCCCTTTAGCCTTCCTGATTTCTCTCTGAAGTGTACTGTGACACCCTCTATACTCCTCAAGGATACTCCTCACTTGATCCTAGCTGGCAATAAGCATCATATACCTCCTTGTTTGCCTTGACCAGGGACTCAATAGCTGGCATCACCCAGGATTCCCAACTCCTTCCAGCCTTACCCCTCATGCTGGTCCTGAACCCTCATTAACTCATTTTGAAAGCCTTCCACTTACCAGGCATCCCCTTGCCTGAAAACAGTCTATATCAACTATTGGAAGGTCCTGTCTAAGACCATCAAAGTTGGCCTTGCCCCACCTTATACATTTAATTTGTGGACCAGACCTATCCTTTTCCGTAGCTATATTAAAACTAATGGAATTATGGTCACGGGTCCAAAAGTACTCCCCCACTAACATTTCTGCCACTTGTCTTGCCTTACTTCCTAAGAGGAGAAATGACAAAACTTGACTTCCTAAAGAACACT
Organism: Chiloscyllium punctatum; assembly: GCF_047496795.1. Taxonomy (NCBI): domain Eukaryota; kingdom Metazoa; phylum Chordata; class Chondrichthyes; order Orectolobiformes; family Hemiscylliidae; genus Chiloscyllium; species Chiloscyllium punctatum. The sequence goes on along the minus strand of NC_092756.1, from coordinate 101,169,258 downwards.
TCTTTATTCTTTAGGAGGTCAAGTTTTGCCCTTTCTCTGATAGGACCATCAAAAAACTGCATGAGAAATTAATCCTGAACATATTTACCAAATCTCTCTCCATCCAAGCTCTTAAAACTATGGCAGCCCTGGTCAATGTTAGGAAAGATAAAAATGTAAGGAAAGATATTATTACATTCCTATTATTCTTCTGACTTCTTCCGATCTCCTTACAAATCCGCTGCTCAATCTCCTACAGATTACTAGGGAGGCCTGTAGCACAATGCTATTGAAGTGATCTCCTTTTAATTTATCCTTATTCAGTGACAGAGTCTCCTTACCAAGTGACGGAGACTCCTTACCCAGTGACAGAGACTCCTTACCCAGTGACAGAGACACTTTACCCAGTGATGGAGACTCCTTACCCAGTGTCAGAGACTCCTTACCCAGTGACAGAGTCTCCTTAACCAGTGACAGAGTCTCCTTAACCAGTGACAGAGACTCCTTACCCAGTGACAGAGTCTCCTTACCCAGTGAGAGGGCTCCTTACCCAGTGACAGAGACACTTTACCCAGTGATGGAGACTCCTTACCAAGTGACAGAGACTCCTTACCCAGTGACAGAGACTCCTTACCAAGTGACAGAGTCTCCTTACCCAGTGACGGAGACTCCTTACCCAGTGACAGAGATTCCTTACCCAATGAGAGAGACTCCTTACCCAGTGACAGAGACTCCTTACCCAGTGACAGAGATTCCTTACCCAGTGACAGAGACTCCTTACCCAGTGAGAATTTGGCTTTTTGTTGTCACTAATGGGCATTGGTCAGGTTTATGGTCCAACATTACCCTCTGCTGACTGAAACTGAAAGTGTAGCATTAAATGGGTTTAAAGCAGAATGGACAGGGTTAAGAAGGGTGTATGGGGATCAACTCAGAGTAAAGAATGTTACAGTCATTTAAAGCAGAGTGAATGGGGGCATTTGATAGGTTTGTATTAATATCATACACTATCTTAAGACATCACAATTGATTCACAGTCAATGAAGCACTGTTGTAGACACTGCTGTCAGCTAACTGATTAGATCAGATTATATTCCCTACAGTATGGAAACAGGCCCTTCGGCCCAACAAGCTCACACCAGCCCTCCGAATAGCAACCCACCCAGACCCATTCCTCTACCTATATTTACCCCTGACTAATGCAGCCAACACTATGAGCAATTTAACATGGTCAATTCACCTGACCTGCACAACTGTTGCACTTTGGGAGGAAACCGGAGCACCCAGAGGAAACCCACACAGACACAGGGAGAGTGTGCAAACTCCACACTGATGTCCAGCAAGATTCTACAAACTGCAGTAGGATAATGATAATTTGTTCTCATGTATCCAAAAAGTTAACTCTATATCTCTCCCATTGATGCTGCTGACTGACTTATTCCTGAGAATCATTGATCGGTCCTGATGCAAAGTATGGACAGATTCATTATCAACTGATCTGCTTTCACGAGTAAATAGAAAATCCCGCCAAGAGTGAGACAGTGTTCTTTAATAAGTTCTCCAATTGTGGAGGAACTTAATTGATAATTAATTGTAGGAATGTGGTGCTAATATGACTGAGGGCCCTGTTAATTCTGCTTCCAGGTGCTGCATTTTCTGTTGCTGCCATCATCAGAGGGTGATTGAGTGCTTTGTGATATAACAGACTTATTGTAATCTCCATTCGAGAGACTGAATATATCATTAGATTAAACTGGGTTTCTGGCCGCTCTCAAAATGTTTATGCGTGGTATCCCACTGCAATATTATTTAAAATGTAGGTCAATTCTCTACAGTGTCCTGGCTGATATTTAACTCACATCATTAAAAAAGATGAGCAACAATTTATCTCATTCCTGTAAACAAACTTGCTGCTTTATTATAGAGTGTTTACACTTAAACTGATTGGCTAAGAAATATTTCAGTTATTGTATTTATGGAAGGAATAATTTACGTTTCTTTTGTTTTTGTTTCATATTACCAGCATCTTCTGTCTTGAACCCCATGCTGTGCCTGTTCTTAACAGTACTAGTGTGGTGGGAATCTTAATTTCAGTTTGAAAGAGTGGAGCGGGCTACACTGAGTATCTAACCCCTTGGTATCCCTTTCCAGGGAGTATTTCATGAGGGCAGTGTAAAGGTAACTTTATACTCTAACTAATCCCATGCTGTATCTGGTTTGGGAGTGTTTGATAGGGCAGTGTAGAGAGAGCTTTACCTTCAGTTTGAAAAAATAAAGGCAGTTTTGTAGAATAGAATGGAATCACTACAGTGCGGAAGCAGGTCATTCGGCCCCCAAGTCCAACTGACCCTCCAAACAGCAGCCCATCATGACCCAGCCCCCTAACCTATCCCTATACTTCTGAATTTCCCATGGTTAATCCACAGAGATATTATGGACAGTTTAGCATGGCCAATCCACCTAACCTGCACTTCTTTGGACTGTGGGAGAAAACCCATGCAGATACAGGGGAGAATGTGCAAATCCCACACAATCACCTGAGGATGGAATTGAACCTGGGTCCCTGGTGCTGTGAGGCAGCAGTGCTAACCACTTTTACTTTCAATGAAAAGAGTAGATGCAGCTGTACCCTCTATCTAAGCCTGTGCTGTATCAGTCCTGGCTGTGTTTGGTGGGGGTCTGAAATAATTGCTGGTATCCAGTCACCAAAGTCAGCTTTTATTTACATGTGCACTGTACATGGGCTGTGATCAGCTGTGATCGAGCTAATTCCTCAAATGAGGAGACTCTCTGAATATCCTATTCATCTATATTTTTCTTTATTCTCTCCCACATAACCACTGCGACCAAAGGGGCCCCAGCAGTAGTGCTTATATTTTCCCCACAACGTGTGTGTGTGTGAGAGAGAGAGAGAGAGAAGGAGCAGGGTAGGGATTAAACAAAATCGCACTGGAGGGGGAATAAAGCACTTTAAATGCCCACCTCTCCTCCATGCACTTTCTCCAAGGACACCTGGGCTTGGACATAACTGTGGAAGAGGGGCAGGCAATCGGCCCTAATGACCCCTTCCACAGCCCGCTGCCTGGACCTATTTTTGGCCAGTTTGGACAGGTCCAGGAGGAGACCAACGGGGAGATCCTCTGACCTATCCTCTGCACCAGGTGTCCAAAGATCAGGAGCGTGGGACTGAAGTGCAACCAAAAACAGAGAAGAAGGTTTTTAAGAAAATGAAAAAGGGGGTGCAAACGCCCACACCCAATATATGCATGTTCCACGGACTCCACAGCACCACAGATCAAGCAGTTGGTCTGGGAGTCCGTGAACCACCGCAATCTGCAGTAACAGCAGTGCAACACCCTCCACCCCAGGCCCCAAGAGAAAAGGAGGAGGACTCCCACGTCAAGAGCCCTCCACTGGGGATCCCCACTGCCTGGTGGGGCACGCCAAGGTGAGTCCGGGCGGTGGATGAGGCAGAAGAGGTGGATGGTGTGCTACAGCACGGTGTACGGGAATTGCCATTTCTGCTCCCTAAAAGACATACAACCCAGATTCCAGATGCAGCTCAGGCTGTGGGGCACAGGTTCCTGCGGGAGATACAGAACCTTGGGGCCAGTGTGGAATTCCATCCAGGCTGCAGTGCGCACAGATGGGATTCCACCACATACCTGAGCATCCTCCAACTGGTGCACGATATTGGGTCCAAGTGTCCACTGTTTTCAGGCAGATGTCTATCGCTAGGAGAAAGTGAGGACTGCAGATACTGGGGATAAGAGCTTAAAATTGTGTTGCTGGAAAAGCGCAGCAGGTCAGGCAGCATCAAAGGAACAGGAGAATCGACGTTTCGGGCATAAGCCCTTCTTCAGGAATGTGGAGGGTGTGCCAAGCAGGCTAAGATAAAAGGTAGGGAGGAGGGACTTGGGGGAGGGGCGTTGGGAATGTGATAGGTGGAAGGAGGTTAAGGTGAGGGTGATAGGCTGGAGAGGGGGTGGGGGCGGAGAGATCAGGAAGAAGATTGCAGGTCAAGAAGGCAGTGCTGAGTCCGAGGGTTAGGACTGAGATAAGGTGGGGGGAGGGGAAATGAGGAAGCTGGAGAAATCAGAGTTCATCCCTTGTGGTTGGAGAGTTCCTAGGCGGAAGATGAGGTGCTCTTCCTCCAGGCGTCGTGTTGCTATGGTCTGGCAATGGAGGAGGCCAAGGACCTGCATGTCCTTGGTGGAGTGGGAGGGGGAGTTAAAGTGTTCAGCCACGGGGCGGTTGGGTTGGTTGGTCTGGGTGTCCCAGAGGTGTTCTCTGAAACGTTCCCCAAGTAGGCGGCCTGTCTCCCCAATGTAGAGGAGGCCACATCGGGTGCAGCGGATGCAGTAAATGATGTGTGTGGAGGTGCAGGTGAATTTCTGATGGATATGGAAGGATCCCTTGGGGCCTTGGAGGGAAGTAAGGGGGGAGGTGTGTTCACAGGTTTTGCACGTCTTGTTTGCAGGGGAAGGTGCTGGGAGTGGAGGTTGGGTTGGTGGGGGTTGTGGATCTGACAAGGGAGTCGTGGAGGGAGTGGTCTTTCCGGAACGCTGATAGGGTTGGGGAGGGAAATATATCCGTGGAGGTGGGTCCGTTTGGAGGTGACGGAAATGATGACGGATTATCCGATGTATCTGGAGGTTGGTGGGGTGGTAGGTGAGTACCAGTGGGGTTCTGTCCTGGTGGTGATTGGAGGGGGGGCTCAAGGGCGGAGGAGCGGGAAGTGGAAGAGATGCGGTGGAGAGCATCATCGATCACATCTGGGGGGAAATTGCGGTCTTTGAAGAAGGAGGCCATCTGGCTTGTTCGGTATTGGAATTGGTCCTCCTGGGAGCAGATGCGGCGGAGACGAAGGAATTGGGAATATGGGATGGCGTTTTTACAGGGGGAAGGGTGGGAGGAGGTGTAGTCTAGGTAGGTGTGGGAGTTGGTTGGTTTATAGTATACGTCTGTGTTGAGTCAGTCATCCGAGATAGAAATGGAGAGGTCTAGGAAGGGGAGGGAGGAGTCTGAGACAGTCCAGGTAAATTTGAGGTCAGGGTGGAAGGTGTTGGTAAAGTGGATGAACTGTTCAACATCCTCGTGGGTGCACGAGGCAGCACCGATACAGTCATCGATGTAGCGGAGGAAAAGGTGGGGGGTGGTGCTAGTGTAGCTGCGGAAGATGGACTGTTCCACATATCCTACGAAGAGGCAGGCATAGCTGGGGCCCATGTGGGTGCCCATGGCTACTCCTTTGGTTTGGAGGAAGTGGGAGGATTGGAAAGAGAAGTTGTTCAGGGTGAGAACCAGTTCAGTCAGTTGAAGGAGGGTGTCAGTGGAAGGGTACTGGTTGGTTCGGCGGGAGAGGAAGAAGTGGAGGGCTCCTTCATGTTGGGGGATGGAGGTGTACAGGGACTGGATGTCCATGGTGAAGATAAGGCATTGGGGGCCGGGGAAGTGAAAATCATGGAGGAGGTGGAGGGCGTGGGTGGTGTCCCGAACGTAGGTGGGGAGTTCTTGGACTAAGGGGGACAGGACCGTGTCGAGGTATGTCGAGATGAGTTCAGTGGGGCAGGAGCAGGCTGAGACGATGGGTCGGCCAGGGCATTCAGGTTTGTGGATTTTGGGCAGGAGGTAGAAACGGGCGGTGCGGGGTTGTGGGACTATGAGGTTGGAGGCGGTGGATGGAAGATCCCCTGAGGTGATGAGGTTATGGATGGTCTGGGAGATGGTGGTTTGGTGGTGGGAGGTGGGGTCATGGTCAAGGGGGCAGTAGGAGGTGGTGTCCGCGAGCTGGCATTTAGCCTCAGCGGTGTAAAGATCGGTGCGCCAAACTACCACCACGCCTCCCTTGCCTGCCAGTTTGATAGTGAGGTTGGAGTTGGAGCGGAGGGAGTGGAGGGCTGCACGTTCCGAGGGTGAGAGGTTGGAGTGGGTGAGAGGGGTGAAGAGGTTGAAGCGGTTAAGGTCACGGCGGCAGTTGGCTATGAAGAGATCGAGGGCAGGTAAGAGGCCAGCACGGGGTGTCCAGGTGGATGGGGTGTGTTGTAGGTGGGAGAAGGGGTCGTCAGAGGGTGGGCGGGAATCCTGGTTGGAGAAGTAGGCGCGGGGGCGAAGGCAGCAGAAGAAATGTTCGACGTCTCGCTGCGTGTTGAACTTGTTAATCCGGGAGCGTAGGGGAATGAAGGTGAGACCTCTGCTGAGGGAGAGGGGGAGGTCTGGAGGGATGGTGAAAATACGGCAGGGTTGGGAGCTAGGACCTGATTTGGTGCTGGAGCTGGGAGTGGGGGCGGGGTTAGGCGCAGGGGCAGGGTTAGGCCTGAGGGCGGAGATCAGCACGGGGGCTGAACGCTTTAACTCCCCCTCCCACTCCACCAAGGACATGCAGGTCCTTGGCCTTCTCCATCGCCAGACCCTGACCACATGACGCCTGGAGGAAGAGCGCCTCATCTTCCGCCTAGGAACCCTCCAACCACACGGGATAAATGCGGATTTCTCCAGCTTTCTCATTTTCCCTCCCCTCACCTTATCTCTGTCCCAACCCTCAGACTCAGCACCGCCTTCTTGACCTGCAATCTTCTTTCCGACCTCTCCGCCCCCACCCCCACTCCAGCCTATCACCCTCACCTTAACCTCCTTCCACCTATCGCATTCCCAACGCCCCTCCCCCAAGTCCTTCCTCCCTACCTTTTAAGTTAGCCTGCTTGACATACCCTCCTCATTCCTGAAGAAGGGCTTATGCCCGAAACGTCGATTGTCCTTCTCCTTTGATGCTGCCTGACCTGCTGCGCTTTTCCAGCAACACATTTTTAAGCTCTGATCCCCAGCATCTGCAGTCCTCATTTTCTCCTGGCAATAGACATCTGCATGAAAACAATAAATGCTTGGAGGCCAGCCGGAGGGTAGGCGCGACGCGATTCGACCATGTTCCAGACAGTGATCAGGTCCTGGTAAAAGACAGGCAGCGTCTTGAGGGCGACCTCCAAACCGTCATGGTCGACGAACAAGAGCTGCGTGTCGTAGTTAAGGTTACGCACCTGGCGGAAAAAATACGTCGCCAGGGCGCACCACCTAGGAGGAGGCTCGACGTAAAGGTATCGCCGCAAGGTCTGAAGGCGGAACGTCGCGACCTGGGTGCGGACACACACCAGCGACTGACCGCCCTCCTCAATAGGGAGACTCAGAACCTGCGCGGCGACCCAGTGCATCTTTTTGTCCCAGAAGAAGTCGACCAACGTTCTCTGGATGTCAGCGACAAAGCCAGGAGGAGGGACCAAAGTGACCAGCCGGTACCACAGTATGGCGGCCACCAGCTGGTTTATGACCAGCACTCGACTCCTGTAAGATAGCACTCGGAGCAGTCCTGTCCAGCGGCCTAGGCAAGCCGAGACTTTGGCCTCCAGCTCCTGGCAGTTGGCCGGCCAGGATTCCTCAGCCGGGCTGAGGTAGACCCCCAGGTAGAGGAGATGGGTGGTACTCCAGCTGAACCCCCGTAACTCCTCCGGCAGAGAGGCCACCCGCCATGGACCGACCAGTAGTCCAGAACACTTGGCCCAGTTGATCCTGGCGGAAGACGCCGCAGAGTACACGGCCTGGCACTCGCGCATCCTCTCCAGGTCAGCCGGGTCGGTGAAAGTGAGGAGCACGTCGTCGGCGTAGGCCGAGAGGACCACCCCCGTGCCCGCGCCGCGCAGAACCAGCCCCGACAACCTCCTCCGCAAGAGGCGCAGGAAAGGCTCCACGCACAGGGAATACAGCTGGCCAGACAGGGGGCAGCCTTGACGCACTCCTCTCCCGAAGCGAAGGAGCGCCGTCAGGGACCCGTTAACTTTAACCAGACACTCTGCGGCGGCGTACAAAAGTCGGATCCGGGCGACGAACCGCGTCCCGAACCCGAATGCCCGCAGAGTCCCGAGCAGGTACTCGTGATCGACCCTGTCGAACGCCTTCTCCTGGTCGAGAGACAGGAAGGCGCTCGGCAGACCAGCCCGTCGACAGAAATGGATCAGGTCCCGGACCAGGTGGACGTTGTCATGTATCCTCCGGCCCGGGACCGTGTAGGACTGGTCCGGGTGTATCATGTGGGCCAGCACGGAAGCCAGGCGAGAAGACAACACCCTGGTGAAGATTTTGTAGTCCGTGCTGAGGAGGGAGACCGGACGCCAGTTCTTTAAGGAACGAAGGTCCCCTTTCTTCGGCAGCAGGACGATGACCGCCCTGCGCCAAGAAAGGGGCAGCTGTCCGGCATTTAGACACTCCCCCAGGACCTGTGCGTAGTCGTTCCCCAGGACGTCCCAGAACGCCCTGAAGAACTCCACAGTCAGCCCGTCCAGCCCCGGGGTTTTGCCCCTCGAGAGCCGGTCGAGGGCGCCGGTCAGCTCCTCTAAAGTGACGGGAGCGTCGAGCCTTCCGGCGTCCTCCGGGCTGAGCTGCGGCAGGTCCTCCCACAGAACTCTGCGAGCGTCCTCGCTGGACGGATCCGGAGAGAACAGAGCCGTGTAATAGTTTCGGACGTGGGCCCTGACGCCCTCCGGATCCGAGACGAGGGACCCGTCGTCGGCCAGCAGCACAAGGAGCTGCTGACGGGTGCCGCGCCTTTTTTCCAGCGAGTAGAAGAAGGGGGAGCCGCGGTCCAGGTCCTGGAGGAGCTGGATCCGCGACCGCACGTACGCGCCCCGAGCCCCGACGAGCTGCAGGTCCCGGAGCGCGGCCTTCTTCTCTTCGTACACCCCGCGCAGGGCCGGGTCCGCGTCGGGCTGACCGAGGCGTGACTCCAGGTCGAGCATCTCCCTCTCCAACTCCACGATCCTGGATTTCCGCCTCTTGGTCGACCCCCTCGCGTACTCCTGACAGAAGACGCGGACGTGAGCCTTGCCCACGTCCCACCATAGCCTCAGGGAGGGGAAGCTTCCCCGCTTCCTTCTCCAGCCGGCCCAGAAACGACGAAACGAGTCCCGGAACCGCTCGTCCTCCAGCAGCAGGTTGTTAAAGTGCCAGTACGCGGAGCCGAGCCTGGCGCCAAACGGAAGGAGTTCCGCCCACACCAGGTGATGGTCCGTGCACGACACCTGCCGCGTGGAGGCCTTCGGAAAACAGGAGGCGTACGCCCGCGAAACGTACAGGCGGTCGATTCTGGACGCTCCGACCCCAGGCCTCACGAAGGTGAAGGCGATGGAGTCGGGATGGAGATTCCGCCAGACGTCCACCAGGTCGAAGGACTTGACCAAGTCCCCCAACCTCTTCCCCGACGCACAGCCAGTGCGGGCACCGCCGTGGTCCCTGCCCTCGAGGACGCAGTTAAAATCTCCCCCGAGGACGACGCACTGGTTCTCGTCGATGGAAGCCAGATGAGTGGACAGTTCTTCGAAGAAGCTCGCTTGCCTCGGCCCGGCCAGGGGAGCGTATACGTTCACCAAGTGAAGCACCGCGCCCCCCAGCCGAACCGTCAGGTGAAGCAAACGGCCTGGCACTGGCTCCCTGACCCCCAAGATCTCCGGCTGAAAATGCGGGGCCAACAGGATAGCGCCCCCGCCAGATCTGCGGGTGAGGTGACTCATGTAGACCCCCCCTCGCCACTCCAGGAGCCAGGTGGCTTCGTCTCCCGGGGTAGTGTGGGTTTCTTGCAGGAAGCACACCGCATACCTCCTGTCCCGAAGGACCGAGAGGGTCTGGAATCTGCGCTGTGACTCCCTGCTGCCGTTGATGTTGAGGCTGGCTATCGTTGTCTCCATGTCAGCAGTATTGTGCAACTGTCAGCAAAATAAACTGCTTAGTTGTTGGAGGAAGGAACACAGGTCCCTTGCCTTCCTCATGAGTCTATTTTTTTTTGCGCACACACACAGAGAGTCACAGCCCCACACTGATCCAATTGTCCACACAATGGGGGGAAAACACCCGAGTGGCCAGTGGCAAGCACTGCCCTTCACATCAAAGGGTAATCAAATCTCCTGGTTATTTTTTTTTCTCTTCTTTTTTTTTTCTCCTGTTTATTTTTTTTTTCCTTTTTTTTTCTTTTCTTTTTTGTTTGTTAATTTAACTCCCACACTACCGCCTAAGTGCGGTAGTGCTTATTTTTTCCCCAGCACCCATGGTGTGTGTGTGCAGGTGTGAGACACAGTGAAAAGACACAAAGTGCACGAATCTTTATTCAATTTCCACCACCAGGAAGATAGGAAAAACACCCGAGTGGCCAGTGACAAGCACTGCCCTTCAAACCACAGGGCAATGCTGTGTGAGCAAAACAGTGAAGGGGAGGGTAGGGACTAAATCAAAATAGAGTTGGACGGGGAAATAATACACTCCACTCCCTGCGGCGCCCACCTCTCCCTGAACGACTCCAGGGTGTTGGTGGACACCGCGTGCTCCTTCTCCAAGGACACCCGGGCTCTAACGTAACCCCGGAAGAGGGGCAGGCAGTCGGTCCTAACGACCCCCTCCACGGCCCGCTGCCTGGACCTGTTGATGGCCAGTTTGGCCAGGCCCAGGAGCAGATCCACGAGGAGGTCCTCGGACCTGCCCTCCCTCCTCCGTACCGGGTGCCCGAAGATCAGGAGCGTGGGACTGAAGTGCAGCCAGAAACAGAGGAGAAGGCTCTTAAGAAAATCAAAAAGGCAGTGCAAACGCCCACACCCAATATATACATGGTCCACGGACTCCACAGCGCCACAGAACAAGCAGTTGGGCTGGGAGTCCGTGAACCACCGCAATCTGCGGTTGCAGGGGACTGCTGCGTGCAGCACCCTCCACCCCAGATCCCCGAGAGAAAGGGGGAGGACTCCCGCGTAGAGAGCCCTCCACTGGGGATCCCCGCCGCCCGGTGGCAAATGGGCACGCCAAGGCGTGTCCGGACGGTGGATGAGGGAGAAGAGGTGGATGGTGTGCAGCAGCAGTCGATACAGGGCCCTCCTTTTTATGTCCCTAAAAGCAACAAAATTAAAATTCCGGAGGCGGCTCAGGTTGTGGGGCACAGGCTCCCGCGGGAAGTACGGGACCTTGGGGCCAATGTGAAATTCCGTCCGGGCCGGGGTGAGCGCGGACGGGATCCCACCGCACACCTGAGCGTCCTCCAACTGGTGCACTACGTCGGGTCCGAGCACCGCCGTTTTAAGGCGTCGGATGGCGGTGGCCACGTACCGGACGTCTACCGCTGCCCTGCTCGCTATGTCCTGCGGCAGCGTCCAGCCCAGGCCCCCGGCACCCAGCACGTCCCCGACCCTGGTCGCCCTCGCCGCCACGGCCCTCCCCTCCGACAGCCACTCGAACCCGCGAGTACGGAGGTGCGGATTCCTGAGCAACGGCTCCCTGACGACAGCCGCTACTCCAGCCGGAGGGTAGGCGCGACGCGATTCGACCATGTTCCAGACAGTGATCAGGTCCTGGTAAAAGACAGGCAGCACCTTGAGGGCGACCTCCAAACCGTCACGGTCGACGAACAGGAGCTGCGTGTCGTAGTTGAGGTTACGCACCTGGCGGAAAAAATACGTCGCCAGGGCACACCACCTAGGAGGAGGCTCGACGTAAAGGTATCGCCGCAAGGTCTGAAGGCGGAACGTCGCGACCTGGGTGCGGACACACACCAGCGACTGACCGCCCTCCTCGATAGGGAGACTCAGAACCTGCGTGGCGACCCAGTGCATCTTTTTGTCCCAGAAGAAGTCGACCAACGTTCCCTGGATGTCAGCGACAAAGCCAGGAGGAGGGACCAAAGTGACCAGCCGGTACCACAGCATGGCGGCCACCAGCTGGTTTATGACCAGCACTCGACTCCTGTAAGATAGCACTCGGAGCAGTCCTGTCCAGCGACCTCGGCGAGCCGAGACTTTGGCCTCCAGCTCCTGCCAGTTGGCCGGCCAGGATTCCTCAGCCGGGCTGAGGTAGACCCCCAGGTAGAGGAGATGGGTGGTACTCCAGCTGAACCCCCGTAACTCCTCCGGCAGAGAGTCCACCCGCCACGGGCCGACCAGTAGTCCGGAACACTTGGCCCAGTTGATCCTGGCGGAAGACGCCGCAGAGTACACAGCCTGGCACTCGCGCATCCTCCCCAGGTCAGCCGGGTCGGTGAAAGTGAGGAGCACGTCGTCGGCGTAGGCCGAGAGGACCACCCCCGTGCCCGCGCCGCGCAGAACCAGCCCCGACAACCTCCTCCGCAAGAGGCGCAGGAAAGGCTCCACGCACAGGGAATACAGCTGGCCGGACAGGGGGCAGCCTTGACGCACTCCTCTCCCGAAGCGAAGGGGCGCCGTCAGGGACCCGTTAACTTTAACCAGACACTCTGCGGCGGCGTACAAAAGTCGGATCTGGGCGACGAACCGCGTCCCGAACCCGAACGCCCGCAGAGTCCCGAGCAGGTACTTGTGATCGACCCTGTCGAACGCCTTCTCCTGGTCGAGAGACAGGAAGGCGCTCGGCAGACCAGCCCGTCGACAGAAATGGATCAGGTCCTGGACCAGGTGGACGTTGTCGTGTATCCTCCGGCCCGGGACCGTGTAGGACTGGTCCGGGTGAATCATGTGGGCCAGCACGGAAGCCAGGCGAGAAGACAACACCCTGGCGAAAATTTTGTAATCCGTGCTGAGGAGGGAGACCGGACGCCAGTTCTTTAAGGAATGAAGGTCCCCCTTCTTCGGCAGCAGGACGATGACCGCCCTGCGCCAAGAAAGGGGCAGCTGTCCGGCATTTAGACACTCCCCCAGGACCTGTGCGTAGTCGTTCCCCAGGACGTCCCAGAACGCCCTGAAGAACTCCACAGTCAGCCCGTCCAGCCCCGGGGTTTTGCCCCTCGAGAGCCGGTCGAGGGCGCCGGTCAGCTCCTCTAAAGTGACGGGAGCGTCGAGCCTTCCGGCGTCCTCCGGGCTGAGCTGCGGCAGGTCCTCCCACAGAACTCTGCGAGCGTCCTCGCTGGACGGATCCGGAGAGAACAGAGCCGTGTAATAGTTTCGGACGTGGGCCCTGACGCCCTCCGGATCCGAGACGAGGGACCCGTCGTCGGCCAGCAGCACAAGGAGCTGCTGACGGGTGCCGCGCCTTTTTTCCAGCGAGTAGAAGAAGGGGGAGCCGCGGTCCAGGTCCTGCAGGAGCTGGATCCGCAACCTCACGTACGCGCCCCGAGCCCCGACGAGCTGCAGGTCCCGGAGCGCGGCCTTCTTCTCTTCGTACACCCCGCGCAGGGCCGGGTCCGCGTCGGGCTGACCGAGGCGTGACTCCAGGTCGGGCATCTCCCTCTCCAACTCCACGATCCTGGATTTCCGCCTCTTGGTCGACCCCCTCGCGTACTCCTGACAGAAGACGCGGACGTGAGCCTTGCCCACGTCCCACCATAGCCTCAGGGAGGGGAAGCTTCCCCGTTTCCTTCTCCAGCCGGCCCAGAAACGACGAAACGAGTCCCGGAACCGCTCGTCCTCCAGCAGCAGGTTGTTAAAGTGCCAGTACGCGGAGCCGAGCCTGGCGCCGAACGGAAGGAGTTCCGCCCACACCAGGTGATGGTCCGTGCACGACACCTGCCGCGTGGAGGCCTTCGGAAAACAGGAGGCGTACGCCCGCGAAACGTACAGGCGGTCGATTCTGGACGCTCCGACCCCAGGCCTCACGAAGGTGAAGGCGATGGAGTCGGGATGGAGATTCCGCCAGACGTCCACCAGGTCGAAGGACTTGACCAAGTCCCCCAACCTCTTCCCCGACGCACAGCCAGTGCGGGCACCGCCGTGGTCCCTGCCCTCGAGGACGCAGTTAAAATCTCCCCCGAGGACGATGCACTGGTTCTCGTCGATGGAAGCCAGATAAGTGGACAGTTCTTGAAAGAAGCTCGCTTGCCTCGGCCCGGCCAGGGGAGCATATACGTTCACCAAGTGAAGCACCGCGCCCCCCAGCCGAACCATCAGGTGAAGCAAACGGCCTGGCACTGGCTCCCTGACCCCCAAGATCTCCGGCTGAAAATGCGGGGCCAACAGGATAGCGCCCCCGCCAGATCTGCGGGTGAGGTGACTCATGTAGACCCCCCCTCGCCACTCCAGGAGCCAGGTGGCTTCGTCTCCCGGGGTAGTGTGGGTTTCTTGCAGGAAGCACACCGCATACCTCCTGTCCCGAAGGACCGAGAGGGTCTGGAATCTGCGCTGTGACTCCCTGCTGCCGTTGATGTTGAGGCTGGCTATCGTTGTCTCCATGTCAGCAGTATTGTGCAACTGTCAGCAAAATAAACTGCTTAGTTGTTGGAGGAAGGAACACAGGTCCCTTGCCTTCCTCATGAGTCTTTTTTTTTTTTTTTTTTTTTTTTTTTTGGCAGCAGCAGGGAGGCAGGCCCCAAGCAGCAACAGGAACAGTCCTTGCACAGTCACAAGATGGTCCAATCTCTCCAGCAGGGAAGGAAACACACAAGTGGCCAGTCACAACTCCAGGGTGTCAGTGGACACCCGCGTGCTCCTTCTCCAAGGACACCCGGGCCTCTGCAGTTTTTATTTTTTTTTTTTTTTTTTTACACCCGGGCCTCTGCAGTTTTTATTTTTATTTTTTTTTTTTTTTCTTAACCCCCACACTACCGCCTAACTGCGGTAGTGCTTATTTTTTCCCCAGCACCCATGGTGTGTGTGTGCAGGTGTGAGACACAGTGAAAAGACACAAAGTGCACGAATCTTTATTCAATTTCCACCACCAGGAAGATAGGAAAAACACCCGCGTGGCCAGTGACAAGCACTGCCCTTCAAACCACAGGGCAATGCTGTGTGATCAAAACAGTGAAGGGGAGGGTAGGGACTAAATCAAAATAGAGTTGGAGGGGGAAATGAGGCACTCCACTCCCTGCGGCGCCCACCTCTCCCTGAACGACTCCAGGGTGTCGGTGGACACCGCGTGCTCCTTCTCCAAGGACACCCGGGCTCTAACGTAACCCCGGAAGAGGGGCAGGCAGTCGGCCCTAACGACCCCCTCCACGGCCCGCTGCCTGGACCTGTTGATGGCCAGTTTGGCCAGGCCCAGGAGCAGACCCACGAGGAGGTCCTCGGACCTGCCCTCCCTCCTCCGTACCGGGTGCCCGAAGATCAGGAGCGTGGGACTGAAGTGCAGCCAGAAACAGAGGAGAAGGTTCTTAAGAAAATCAAAAAGGGAGTGCAAACGCCCACACCCAATATATACATGGTCCACGGACTCCACAGCGCCACAGAACAAGCAGTTGGGCTGGGAGTCCGTGAACCACCGCAGTCTGCGGTTGCAGGGGACTGCTGCGTGCAGCACCCTCCACCCCAGATCCCCGAGAGAAAGGGGGAGGACTCCCGCGTAGAGAGCCCTCCACTGGGGATCCCCACCGCCCGGTGGCAAATGGGCACGCCAAGGCGTGTCCGGACGGTGGATGAGGGAGAAGAGGTGGACGGTGTGCAGCAGCAGTCGATACAGGGCCTTCCTTTTAATATCCTTAAAAGAAACAAAATTAAAATTCCGGAGGCGGCTCAGGTTGTGGGGCACAGGCTCCCGCGGGAAGTACGGGACCTTGGGGCCAATGTGAAATTCCGTCCGGGCCGGGGTGAGCGCGGACGGGATCCCACCGCACACCTGAGCGTCCTCCAACCGGTGCACTACGTCGGGTCCGAGCACCGCCGTTTTAAGGCGTCGGATGGCGGTGGCCACGTACCGGACGTCTACCGCTGCCCTGCTAGCTATGTCCTGCGGCAGCGTCCAGCCCAGGCCCCCGGCACCCAGCACGTCCCCGACCCTGGTCACCCTCGCCGCCACGGCCCTCCCCTCCGACAGCCACTCGAACCCGCGAGTACGGAGGTGCGGATTCCTGAGCAACGGCTCCCTGACGACAGCCGCTACTCCAGCCGGAGGGTAGGCGCGACGCGATTCGACCATGTTCCAGACAGTGATCAGGTCCTGGTAAAAGACAGGCAGCGTCTTGAGGGCGACCTCCAAACCGTCACGGTCGACGAACAGGAGCTGCGTGTCGTAGTTGAGGTTACGCACCTGGCGGAAAAAATACGTCGCCAGGGCACACCACCTAGGAGGAGGCTCGACGTAAAGGTATCGCCGCAAGGTCTGAAGGCGGAACGTCGCGACCTGGGTGCGGACGCACACCAGCGACTGACCGCCCTCCTCGATAGGGAGACTCAGAACCTGCGCGGCGACCCAGTGCATCTTTTTGTCCCAGAAGAAGTCGACCAACGTTCTCTGGATGTCAGCGACAAAGCCAGGAGGAGGGACCAAAGTGACCAGCCGGTACCACAGCATGGCGGCCACCAGCTGGTTTATGACCAGCACTCGACTCCTGTAAGATAGCACTCGGAGCAGTCCTGTCCAGCGGCCTAGGCGAGCCGAGACTTTGGCCTCCAGCTCCTGCCAGTTGGCCGGCCAGGATTCCTCAGCCGGGCTGAGGTAGACCCCCAGGTAGAGGAGATGGGTGGTACTCCAGCTGAACCCCCGTAACTCCTCCGGCAGAGAGTCCACCCGCCACGGGCCGACCAGTAGTCCGGAACACTTGGCCCAGTTGATCCTGGCGGAAGACGCCGCAGAGTACACGGCCTGGCACTCGCGCATCCTCCCCAGGTCAGCCGGGTCGGTGAAAGTGAGGAGCACGTCGTCGGCGTAGGCCGAGAGGACCACCCCCGTGCCCGCGCCGCGCAGAACCAGCCCTGACAACCTCCTCCGCAAGAGGCGCAGGAAAGGCTCCACGCACAGGGAATACAGCTGGCCGGACAGGGGGCAGCCTTGACGCACTCCTCTCCCGAAGCGAAGGGGCGCCGTCAGGGACCCGTTAACTTTAACCAGACACTCTGCGGCGGCGTACAAAAGTCGGATCCGGGCGACGAACCGCGTCCCGAACCCGAACGCCCGCAGAGTCCCGAGCAGGTACTCGTGATCGACCCTGTCGAACGCCTTCTCCTGGTCGAGGGACAGGAAGGCGCTCGGCAGACCAGCCCGTCGACAGAAATGGATCAGGTCCCGGACCAGGTGGACGTTGTCGTGTATCCTCCGGCCCGGGACCGTGTAGGACTGGTCCGGGTGAATCATGTGGGCCAGCACGGAAGCCAGGCGAGAAGACAACACCCTGGCGAAGATTTTGTAGTCCGTGCTGAGGAGGGAGACCGGACGCCAGTTCTTCAAAGAACGAAGGTCCCCCTTCTTCGGCAGCAGGACGATGACCGCCCTGCGCCAAGAAAGGGGCAGCTGTCCGGCATTTAGACACTCCCCCAGGACCTGTGCGTAGTCGTTCCCCAGGACGTCCCAGAACGCCCTGAAGAACTCCACAGTCAGCCCGTCCAGCCCCGGGGTTTTGCCCCTCGAGAGCCGGTCGAGGGCGCCGGTCAGCTCCTCTAAGGTGACGGGAGCGTCGAGCCTTCCGGCGTCCTCCGGGCTGAGCTGCGGCAGGTCCTCCCACAGAACTCTGCGAGCGTCCTCGCTGGACGGATCCGGAGAGAACAGAGCCGTGTAATAGTTTCGGACGTGGGCCCTGACGCCCTCCGGATCCGAGACGAGGGACCCGTCGTCGGCCAGCAGCACAAGGAGCTGCTGACGGGTGCCGCGCCTTTTTTCCAGCGAGTAGAAGAAGGGGGAGCCGCGGTCCAGGTCCTGCAGGAGCTGGATCCGCGACCTCACGTACGCGCCCCGAGCCCCGACGAGCTGCAGGTCCCGGAGCGCGGCCTTCTTCTCTTCGTACACCCCGCGCAGGGCCGGGTCCGCGTCGGGCTGACCGAGGCGTGACTCCAGGTCGAGCATCTCCCTCTCCAACTCCGCGATCCTGGATTTCCGCCTCTTGGTCGACCCCCTCGCGTACTCCTGACAGAAGACGCGGACGTGAGCCTTGCCCACGTCCCACCATAGCCTCAGGGAGGGGAAGCTTCCCCGCTTCCTTCTCCAGCCGGCCCAGAAACGACGAAACGAGTCCCGGAACCGCTCGTCCTCCAGCAGCAGGTTGTTAAAGTGCCAGTACGCGGAGCCGAGCCTGGCGCCGAACGGAAGGAGTTCCGCCCACACCAGGTGATGGTCCGTGCACGACACCTGCCGCGTGGAGGCCTTCGGAAAACAGGAGGCGTACGCCCGCGAAACGTACAGGCGGTCGATTCTGGACGCTCCGACCCCAGGCCTCACGAAGGTGAAGGCGATGGAGTCGGGATGGAGAGTCCGCCAGACGTCCACCAGGTCGAAGGACTTGACCAAGTCCCCCAACCTCTTCCCCGACGCGCAGCCAGTGCGGGTACCGCCGTGGTCCCTGCCCTCGAGGACGCAGTTAAAATCTCCCCCGAGGACGACGCACTGGTTCTCGTCGATGGAAGCCAGATGAGCGGACAGTTCTTCGAAGAAGCTCGCTTGCCTCGGCCCGGCCAGGGGAGCGTATACGTTCACCAAGTGAAGCACCGCGCCCCCCAGCCGAACCGTCAGGTGAAGCAAACGGCCTGGCACCGGCTCCCTGACCCCCAAGATCTCGGGCTGAAAATGCGGGGCCAACAGGATAGCCACCCCGCCAGATCTGCGGGTGAGGTGACTCATGTAGACCCCCCCTCGCCACTCCAGGAGCCAGGTGGCTTCGTCTCCCGGGGCAGTGTGGGTTTCTTGCAGGAAGCACACCGCATACCTCCTGTCCCGAAGGACCGAGAGGGTCTGGAATCTGCGCTGTGACTCCCTGCTGCCGTTGATGTTGAGGCTGGCTATCGTTGTCTCCATGTCAGCAGTATTGTGCAACTGTCAGCAAAATAAACTGCTTAGTTGTTGGAGGAAGGAACACAGGTCCCTTGCCTTCCTCATGAGTCTACTGGGGAAAGTCTTGAACTGTTATTGGTCATTCAGGACCAACAAGGATGGACCTGTCAATCTGGTAAAAACAATGACTGCAGATGCTGGAAACTAGATTCTGGATTAGTGGTGCTGGAAGAGCACAGCAGTTCAGGCAGCATCCAAGGAGCAGCGAAATCGACGTAGGGCTTTTGCCTGAAACGTCGAATTCGATGCTCCTTGGATGCTGCCTGAACTGCTGTGCTCTTCCAGCACCACTAATCCAGAATCTGGACCTGTCAACCTGTTCACTAATCTTTCCAGTGGGGTCCAGAGCCAGTTGGACTCCATGACAATGACCAAGACCTTTGGGTAGAAAGACCTGGAGTTCCCCAATGGGGATGATGGGAAGCTCGGTGGGGGTGGTGGGGGGGGGGGGGGAGGGCACCAGGGAATCTAAAACCTCGCTGGAGACTGACTCTGTGCTGACCCCAGCACCCACCATCAAGTTCTCACCCTCCTCCAGGTGATCATCCTCAGCCACTGTGAGAGTGGGGGCTGATCCAGTGTGACCAGCTAGCCCTAATCTCTCAGTGACCCCACCCTCAAGGTCACTGCCAGGGGCTACCTCAATGCACTCCATCCGCTAGGGGAGGGGGGGGGGGGGGTGGTGTGCAGGGTCTGAGTCATCAGGCGGCACAGACTTGGGGCCTACTCCTCTCCTGACAGTGGGTCACCCAGTATGTCAGGGAAAAGGTCCTTACCCCAGGGCCAGAGTGCCCAGGAGAACAGTCTGGGAGGGGGGAGTGAGGAAAACACTTTCCCTATTTCCACCTCCTGATGATCCAGTGAGATTTACAGGGTCTGCACCACGGCCTGCACAGGGCTACAGCTCACTCCCTTGAGATTGGTGGAACTGCAAGGACCCACCACAAACCCCAAGGCTCTGCACTCACCACAGGGTGGGGTCAGGGAACACAGGGCAGGGGTCAGGGAACACAGGGTGGGGTCAGGGGACACAGGGTGGGGTCAGGGAACAAATTGCAGGGTCTGGCAATGCAGGGCAGGGGTCAGGTAACACAGGGTGGGGTCAGGGAACACAGGGCGGGGTCAGGGAACACAGGGCAGGGGTCAG
Organism: Chiloscyllium punctatum; assembly: GCF_047496795.1. NCBI lineage: Eukaryota > Metazoa > Chordata > Chondrichthyes > Orectolobiformes > Hemiscylliidae > Chiloscyllium > Chiloscyllium punctatum. Next base: position 101,149,457 of record NC_092756.1, on the reverse strand, counting down.
GGAACACAGGGTGGGGTCAGGGAACACAGGGTGGGGTCAGGGAACAAAGGGCAGGGTCTGGCAACGCAGGGCAGGGGTCAGGGAACACAGGGTGGGGTCAGGGAACACAGGGCAGGAGTCAGGGAACATAGGGCAGGGGTCAGGGAACACAGGGTGGGGTCAGGGAACACAGGGCAGGGGTCAGGGAACACAAGGTGGGGTCAGGGAACACAGGGCAGGGGTCAAGGAACACAGGGTGGAGGTCAGGGAACTCAGGACAGGGTCAGGGAACACAATGTGGGGTCAGGGAACACAGGGTGGGGTCAGGGAACACAGGGTGGGGTCAGGGAACAAAGGGCAGGGTCTGACAACGCAGGGCAGGGGTCAGGGAACACAGAGCAGGGATCGGGAACACAGGGCAGGGTCAGGGAACACAGGGTGGGGGTCAGGAAACACAGGGCAGGGTCAGGGAACACAGGGCAGGGGTCAGGGAACACAGAGTGGGGTCAGGGAACACAGGGCGGGGTCAGGGAACACAGGGCAGGGTCAGGGAACACAGGGCAGGGTCAGGGAACACAGGGTGGGGTCAGGAAACACAGGGCAGGGTCAGGGAACACAGGGAAGGGGTCAGGGAACACAGGGTGGGGTCAGGGAACACAGGGCAGGGGTCAGGGAACACAGGGTGGGGTCTGGGAACACAGGGCAGGGGTCAGGGAACACAGGGCAGGGGTGAGGGAACACAGGGCAGGGTCAGGGTACACAGGGCAGGGGCCAGGGAACACAAGGTGGGGTCAGGGAACACAGGGCAGGGGTCAGGGAACACAGGGTGGAGGTCAGGGAACTCAGGACAGGGTCAGGGAACACAATGTGGGGTCAGGGAACACAGGGTGGGGTCAGGGAATTCTGATGAAGGGCTTTTGCCCGAAACGTTGATTTTCCTGCTCCTCGGATGCTGCCTGACCTGCTGTGCTTTTCCAACAACACCTGACCTTCAGGGTGGGGCGATTCCTCCTCCGGTAAGTCACCATATGTCATCCGAAAGGCACAGTAGGCTATCCCCTCATAGCGTACCACAACAGGGTCCTCAGTTACATCCTCCTGGGCCGAACAAGTGAAAACCTGGCTCTGTAAGGAGTAGACAAGTTTCAGGCTCGGGTCCTTCAGCCCAAGCAGGATGGGCATGATCCCGACTACACCTCCTCCAGCCGCAGAAAATGGAGGAGGAGAAGCTCACTGGCAACAAGGGCAGGACATTGGAGATCACAACAGCCTGGGCCGTGACCTCCACAGGGTCAATGGGTAAATAGGTCCCGCCCTCAGTGAGCACCCTCTGTTGGGTCAGGTGTGACTACTCTAGGCATCGCCTTTGTGCATGATCATGTCTGAGTGGGCGGGTGGGGGGTGGTGTTGGACGGGGTTGGGGGGCTCGCGTGCTGTATGCTTCTGCAGTCTCCTGAATGACGAGCAGATTTTAAAAACTCTGGGCCCCAGAGGAAAGGCATTTAATGGATTAATCTGAACAAAATAGTGCCCACTCATCTCTTTCGGATAATCGAGGTTCCCCTGTACTTTAACGCGAGGAGTATAGTGTGGGAGGCAGATGAACTTAGGGCTTGGATTGGTGCCTGGGAGTATGACATTATTGCGATGGCAGGGACTTAGTTGAAGGAAGGGCATGATGATTGGCAACTAAATGTCCCATGATATAGACGCTTCAGACAGGATAGGGAGGGAAGTAAAAGGGGGGATGGAGTTGCATTGCTGGTCAGGGATGATATCACGGCTGTGCTAAAGGAGGACACTATGGAGGGCTTGAGCAGTGAGGCATTATGGTTGGAGCTGAGAAATAAGAAGGGTGCAGTTACATTGTTGGGGCTGTATTACAGGCCTCCCAACAGCGAGCATGAAGTAGAAGAACAAATAGGGAAACAGATTATGGAAAGATGTAGAGGCAACAGGGTGGTGGTGATGGGAGATTTTAATTTTCCCAACATTGACTGGGATACACTAAGTGTCAGAGGTCTGGATGGGGCAGAATTTGTAAGGAGTGTCCAGGAAAGTTTTATAGAGCAGTATGTCAATAATCTGACGAGGGAAGGGGCCATATTGGACCTGGTGTTGGGGAACAAGCGAGGACAGGTGGTAGAAGTTGCAGTGGGGGATTTCTTTGGGAATAGCGATCACAATTCTTTTTGTCTTAGACTACTCGTAGACAAAGATGAGAGTGGTCCTAAGGGGAGGGTACTAAACTGGGGGAAGGCCAATTATATCAAAATTTGGCAGGAGCTGGGAAATGTGGACTGGGAGCTATTTGAAGGGAAATCCACATTTGAGATGTGGGAGGCTTTCAAAGAGAGGTTAATGGTAGTGCAGGATAGGTATGTCCCGTTGAAAGCAAGGGATAGGAAAGGCAAGATTCGTGAACCGTGTATGACAGGAGAAATCATACGACTAACCAAGAGGACGGCACGGTGGCACAGTGGTTAGCACTGCTGCCTTACAATGCCAGAGATCTGGGTTCAATTCCCGCCTCAGGCAACTCTGTGTGGAGTTTGCACATTCTCCCCACGTCTGCGTGGGTTTCCTCTGGGTGCTCCGGTTTCCTCCCACAGTCCAAAAAAAAATGTGCAGGTTAGATGAATTGGCCATGCTAAATTGCCCGTAGTGTTAGGTCTGGGTGGGTGCGCTTTGGCGGGTCGGTGTGGACTTGTTGGGCCGAAGGGCCTGTTTCCACACTGTAAGTAATCTAATCAAAAGGGAAGTGTACATAAGGTCTAGCCAGCTAAGAACAGAATGGGCCCTGGAGGAATATTGGGAGAGTAGGGCCAATCATAAACGAGGAATCAAGCGGGCTAAAAGGGTTCATGAAATACTTCAGTGAGCAGAATTAAGGAGAATCCCAAGGCCTTATAATCTTATATAAGAAGCAAGCGGGTAATGAGAGAAAGGATTGGTCCACTAAAGGAGAAGGAAGTTTGTGTGTCGAACCTGAGAAAATGGGTGAGATTCTGAATGATTGCTTTGCATCTGAATTCACAGAGAATAGGAAGAGATTAGAAATAGAAGATTGATTAGTCTGGATCAGCATCCTTAAACACTGGTGAGGTGCTGGAGGACTGGAGGGTTGCTCATGTTGTCCCCCTGTACAAGAAAGATAGTAGGGATATTCCGGGTAACTACAGACCAGTGAGCCTGACATCAATGGTGGGAAAGTTGCTGGAGAAGGTACTGAGTGATAAAATCTATCTATATTTGGAAAAGAATGAGCTTATCAGTGATAGGCAACATGGTTTTGTGCTGGGGAGATCATGCCTTACCAACTTAATAGAGTTTGTTGAGTAAGTGACCAAGTTGATAGATGAAGGAAGGGCTGTAGATGTCATATACATGGACTCTAGTAAGGCGTTTGATAAGGTTCCCCATGGTAAACTAATAGAGAAAGTGAAGTCACATGGTGTGAGGGTGTTCTTGACTAGGTGGATAAAGAACTGGTTGAGCAACAGGAGGCAGAGAGTAGTAGTTGAAGGGAGTTTCTCGAAATGGAGAAAGGTGACCAGTGGTGTTCCACAGAGATCAGTGCTGGGGCCACTGTTGTTTGTGATATACATAAATGATCTAGAAGAGGGTACTGTTGGTATGATCAGCAAGTTTGCAGATGATACGAAGATTGTTGGAGTAACAGAAAGCATCGGGGACTGTCAAAGAATACAGTAGAAGATAGACTGGAGAGTTGGGCGGAGAAGTGGCATATGGAGTTCAATCCAGGCAAATGTGAGGTGATGCATTTTGGGAAGTCTAATTCTAGAGCGAATCACACAGTAAACTGAAGAGCCTTGGGAAAAGTTGATGAACAGAGAGATTTGGGAGTTCAGGTCCATTGTTCCCTGAAGGTGGCTGCACAGGTAGATAGATTGGTCAAGAAGACATATGGTATGCTTGCCTTCATCGGATGGAGTATTGAGTATAAGAGCTGGCAGATCATGTTAAAATTGTACAAGACATTGGTTCGGCCGCATTTAGAATACTGTGTACAGTTCTGGTCACCACATTACCAAAAGGATGTGGGTGCAGAGAAGGTTTACGAGGATGTTGCCTGGTATGGAAGGTGCTAGCTATGAAGACAGGTTAAGTAGGTTAGGTTTGTTTTCATTAGGAAAAAGGAGATTGAGGGGGGACCTGATTGAGGTTTACAAAATCATGAAGGGTATAGACAGGGTGGATAGAGACGAGCTTTTTCCCAGGGTGAGGGATTCAATAACGAGAGGTCATGCTTTCAAGGTGAGAGGTGAAAGGTTTAAAGGGGCAAGTACTTCACACAGAGGGTGGTAGGTGCCTGGAATGCGTTGCCAGCAGAGATAGTAGAGGCAGGCAGGGTAGATTCATTTAAGATGCGTCTAGACAGATGCATGACTAGGTGGGGAGCAGAAGGATACAGATGCTTAGGAATTGGATGACAGGTTTAGACAGTGGATTTGGACCAGCTCAGACTTGGAGGGCCGAAGGGCCTGTTCCTGGGCTGTAAATTTTCTTTGTTCTTTAGGATTGTATGCATTCCTGGATAGTCCATAACGGAAAGAAAATTCAACCTATACAAAGTTTGTAGTGTAGACCCACCATGGGTAAGTTCCCCAGTATCTGGCCAATATTTATCCCTTGTGCAGTATTAATGAAATAGATTATCTGTTTGTTATATTGCTCTTAGTGGGTACTTGCTGTACACACAATGGCTATTGTGTTTCCTACATTAGAACAGTGACTACAATTCAAAGGTATTTAATTGACTGTGGAGCACTTTGGGGCATCTTAAAGTTGTGATAAGGGATATGAAATGTAAGCCTGAAATAACTGCAAAAGCCATATCCCATCACCAAGTCACCCTTTATTTATATGTGCACTGTACATGAGCTGTGGCCAGCCAGCTCAAGGCCAGTCCCAGACTGAGGAGCCCTTCTGACTCTCCTGTTTATTTTTTTGTAAACCTTTATTTATATTCCACCACCAGGAAGAAAGGAAACACCAGAGTGAACAACAACAAGCGCTGCTCTTCTCGACTGAGAGCAATGCTGTGTGAGACTCTCCTGTTTTTGTCTGTCAGCCTGGGCTCCCTGATCGGCCCAAGGTTAACAACCACTATCAATGATCTCATAGTCAACCACTGCATTAACCCTGTACTGACCCTGTCCTGGGAGTGTTTGATGGGGGACAGTGCAGAGAGAGTTTTACTCTGTATCTAACCCTGTGCTGTCCCTGTTCTGGGAGTGTTTGATGGGGGACAGTGCAGAGAGAGTTTTACTCTGTATCTAACCCTGTGTTGTCCCTGTCCTGGGAGTATTTGATGGAGAGAGTGTAGAGAGAGCTTTACTCTGTATCTAACCCTGTGTTGTCCCTGTCCTGGGAGTATTTGATGGAGAGAGTGTAGAGAGAGCTTTACTCTGTATCTAACCCTATGCTATCCCTGTCCTGTGCGTGTTTGATGGGGACAGTGTAGAGGAAGTTTTACTGCGTATCTGACCTCATGCTGTTCTATCCTGAGAGTGTTTGATGGATAACAGTATGGAGGGAGCTTTACTCTGTATCTAACCCTGTGCTGTTCCTGTCCTCGGAGTGTTGGATGGAGACAGTGTAGAGAGAGCTTTACTGTGTATCTGACCTCATGCTGTAACTATCCTGAGAGTGTTTGATGGGGAGGGTGCTGGTTGCACAATAAGTGTGATCTTGTTGAATATTGACGTGGAATATTACGAGTGCTCATGTGGAATGGAGTGAAATTAAATAGAGGAGAAACCTGACAGTCTAATGAAGGTAGAGAGAGAGAGATAATGTGGTGCATTAATGTAAACAAACATTCAAACAAATTACACAAGAAGATCAGTAGAAATGTATTAAGAATAAATTTGAATTGTTTACATTTTTTGTGAAAGTTTTCTTCAGGCCTCTTGTGATTTGTTAATCCCAACAGAAATATATTCAATACAATAACAAAATCAGACTCAGCTTCCAAGAATTTCATGTTGCATCTATCAAAACTGCAATCTAGGCAAAAATATTTGGGAAGTGGGAGCTACGTTGGTGTGTGGAACCTTCAAGCTGCAGATGATATTCCCAACATGGGCAAAGGATAATGGTTTGAAGTCAGTAATGAAAAGGACACGACCCCGGTCGAAATATCACTCCTGTAAAACTGGAACACTCTCCTTTTGAAAGACCTTAAAGATATTTTAGTAAACCTGTTCAGACAAGCCATGGCACATGACTTGAACCCAGCCTTCTGGGACACTAGCATTGCATCACAAGAGCACTCTGAAAGAGGTGCCATTCAGAAAAGATTCAATAGAGGCATTCGAAACGGTGGCAGGTTGTGGTATAGGAAAGAAGACAGAAATTATTTCCACTGACAGGAGGATCAGGAGCCAGAAGAGATAGGTTTCAGGTCGTTACTATAAGAACAGAGAAAAGATAGAATTTTTTTAATGCTATAAGTTATGACGATCTGTACACGTGCTGCTTGAAAAGGTGGATTCAGTTGTAATTTTCTAAAGAGAATTGGATCTATACTTAAAGATAAAAATGTTGCAGGACTATGGGGAAGAAAAACACACAAGGGGAGTTGTTTTTACAATTCTTTCAAGGAACTGGTGTTGGTACATTCGACCAACAAGACCCCGTGCCATGTGATTGCACAAGATATTAAAATTTGACAGAAAGGGAGAAATATATAAAGTTCAAATGAGTATCAAAATAAAAATAGATATAAGGCAGAGACAGGATGAAATAGTGTACAGGACTGTGATTCAGGGTTATTCATGACTGGAGATATGAAATGAGTATTTACATTAACACCTGCTCAAAAGAAATACAAAACTAAAATAGATATGAGCACCACGAGCAAACATTTACCCATTGTAGAAAATAAAGAAAGTCTCCTTTTTACGGTCTTACCTAATGGCCATTATTTTAGCCTACATTTTGCTGCACTTTTTTCTAATTTGCCAACATATCTTTTTCTTACCTGTGAATCAAAGTGATACTTGCTCCATCATCCTTACTATCCCTGGATTCCAGCACAGTCTCTGCCTGAAGTGCTGATCCACCCTTCCTGGGTTCTCAGTGAACTACCCCCATCCCTGGAACCATCCTTATAGACCGTGTCTGCACCCTATATAAATTCCTTCCTGGAATGTGATACCCCTAACTGATATTCTGGTTGAAGTTGAATCCATATTTTTCACAGGTTTACCATAATTTCCTTGCTATACATCATCCGCAAGTTTTGAAATTTCTTCCTGCATACAAAAGTCTAACTGATTAATACACATCAGGAAAAGGAATGGTTTTAGCACTGCTCCCAGGGAATCCCAGTAGAAATCGTCCTCTAGTCTGAGAATCCACCATTTGAAAACACTACTCTCTGTTTCCTGTCGCACAGCGCGTTGTATCTGTGCTGCCATTATCCCTTGTATTCCATAGCCTGAACATTACTGATGAGCTCAAAAGAGAAAATGCTGGAAAATCTCAGCAGGTCTGGCAGCATCTGTAAGGAGAGAAAGAGCTGACGTTTCGAGTCTAACTGACCCTTTCTCAAAGCTTTGACAAAGGGTCAGTTAGACTCGAAACATCAGCTCTTTTCTCTCCTTACAGATGCTGCCAGACCTGCTGAGATTTTCCAGCATTTTCTCTTTTGGTTTCAGATTCCAACATCCGAGTAATTTGCTTTTATTACTGACGAGCTTATTAGACAGCACTTTATCCAATGTGTTTTGAAGGTCCACCGAAATTACATCCACTGTATTAACCTCATCAAACACTTCTATAGTCTGTTCTGATAGAACACAATAATTCTATTCCTATGCGATTCTGTGTTATAAGAAAATTGCATATCAGCACCATTTAAACCAATGGGACCAGATTTGTGTTATAGCCAATACAGATAAGAAAAGTTTGTATTCTTCAAATAATGGCCTAAATTCTTCAATTACATTACAGCCAATTTGTGTTGAAGAAACGCATGCTACAGCAGAACTGACTATATTATACTTCCTAAAAAACTTAAACAATTGGCCTTTAGCAAGTCCATTTGTTTAACTGATTCACACTTGTCCAAGTGACTGTTAATAGTGGCCGTGATTATTGTTTTTAATAGTTTTCCCATCACCGAGATCAAACTGGTTGCAGTTTATTGGGCTCATGTTTGCACCTTTCGTTTGAAGGGGTTTATGTTTACAATTCTCCAGCTCTCTGGCATCACCTCCCTATGGAAGGAAGACAGGAAAATGATGACCAGTATCTCCACAATTTCCACCCTTACTTTCTTCTGGATACATATCAGGAAGCCCTGGTGACTTATAAACTTTAACCACAGTTGTACTTTTTAAGACCTCCTCTTTAGCAAGTATTAAGTCTTTAACAAATCAATCTAATGTCTCAAAATCTTCTTCTTTCACCATGACTCAGGCAGATATTCTTCTTTGGTAAACACTCATTTCATGCCTCAGCCTCTATGTATAGATCCCTTTTGAGCTTCAAGAGCTACATTCTTCCTCTCACTACCTTTGACTACTCACATTCCTCTAGAAGATTTTCGGATTCCCCTTTATGGTAGGTGCCTGACTCTTCTCATTCTCTCTCACTTCCCTTCTGATTGCCTTTTGTTCTTCATCTTTGAACCTCATATATTCAGCCTCATCCTCAGAGAGTCATACAGCATGGAAACAGACCCTTCAGTCCAACCAGTCCATACCGACCATATTCATAAACTAAACTAGTCCTACCTGCCTCCTCCTAGCTCATTTCCCTCCTTTCTTATTCATGTACTTACCTAAGTGTCTTTTAAATATTGTAACTGTATCCACATCCACCACTTTATCAGGAAGTTCATTCCACACGTGAACCACCCTCTGTGTAAATAATTTGCCTCTCCTTTTTTTTAAGTCTCTCTCTTGTCACCTTTAACATGTGCCACTTAGTCTTGAAATCCCTCACACTAGGGAAAAGACAACTTACATTAACACTATCTATACCCCTCATGATTTTATAAACCTCTGCAAGGTCACCTCTCAACCTCTGAGGCTCCAGTAAAAAACATGCCAGTCTATTCAGCCTTTCCTTATAATTCAAACCTTTTATCCCCAGCAACATCCTGGTAACTCTCTCCTGAACCCTCTCAATCTTAATGGTATCCTTCCCAAAACAGGGTGACCAGAACACTGGGCACAGTATTCCAGAAAAAGCCTCACCAATGTCCTGTACAATCTCAACATGATGTCCCAACTCCTATGCTCAAGGGTTTGAGCAATGAAGGCAGATGTGCTAAATGCCTTTTTAATCACCCTGTCTGTATATGACACAAACTTCAAAGAATTACGTACCTGCACCCTTAGGTCTATCAGGCATACAATAGTATCCAGGGCCCTACCATTAATTGTATAAGCACTACTCTTGTTTGTTGAACCAAAATGCAGAACCTCGCATTTATCCAGATTGAACTCCATTTGCCATTTTTCAGCACATTGACCCATTTGATCAAGATCCCTCTGGAATCTTAGAAAACCTCTTCACTGTCCACTTTACCATCAATTTTGGTGTTATCCACAAACTTACTAACCATGCCTTTTATATTCTCATCAAAATCATTTATATAAATTACAAGCCCATTTACATTTTCAACCTGACATCAACCTTTTCTACTTCATCTTACCCTGCATCGTTTTAATCTTACAGGGAGTTCTTGCTTTGGTTCCTAACCATTCTCTGTCATTCTCTGGCTTTCTGCTGTCCCCACTCACCTTGTCTTTAAAGGTAGCTCGTTGTTCCCTTAGTTTGTCAGCTGGTCTTCCAAATTACCCAGGGCAAGGTTAAGGTTGAATGTGGGGATTTTAGGGTTAATTCTGGGGATGTATTTGGGAATTTTAGGGCTAATTCTGGGGGATGTAATTGTGGGTTTTAAGGTTAATTCTGGGGGCTATATTTTGGGGTTTTAGGGTTGATTCTGGGGGATGTATTTGGGTGGGTTCAGAGGTAGTAGCGTAGTGTGCAGCTCTTTAGCCCAGGAGCCAAGAGTTTGTCTACTCCATCCACTTTTACTTATTTTTCCTTTCTCCTTTTTTTAATGGTTCCAGTTTTAAAGTTATCAACAAGATTCATCTTATCTTCTTTTAATGGCATTAGCAGAAGGCTTCATCTGGCCCAGAGATGAGATGGCTTTCAGCAGCTTGGCATGGCAGTCCCGGCCCAGTGTTATGGTCTCACCCTGTGTTACAGAACCGGGCCAATGTTACAGTCTCGCCCCGGTGTTATAGTCCCGGCCCAATGTTACAGTTCCGGCCCTGTGTTACAGTCCTGGCCTGGTGTTACAGTCTCACCCCGGGGTTACAGACTTGGCCCGGTGTTACAATCCTGGCCCAGTGTAACAGTCCTGGCCGGTGTTACTATCCCGGCCCAGTGTTACAGTCTCAGCCCGGTTTTACAGTCCCGGCCCAGTATTACAGTCCCGGCCCAGTATTACAGTCCCGGCCCAGTGTTACAGTCGCGGCTCAATGTTACAGTCCCGCCCAGTGTTACAGTCCTGGCCTAGTGTTACAGTCCCGGCCCGGTGTTACAGTCCCGGCCCGGTGTTACAGTCTCGCCCCGGTGTTACAGTCTCGGCCCGATGTTACAGTCCCGCCTCAGTGTTACAGTCCTGGCCTAGTGTTACAGACTCGGCCCAGAGTTACAATCCCGGCCAGTGTTACAATCCTGGCCCAGTGTTACAGTTTCGGCCCGGTGTTACAGTCTCAGCCCGGCATGGCGGTTTTCCGGTGTTACAGACTTGGCCCAGTGTTACAGTCTCGGCCTGGTGTTACAGACTCAGCCCAGAGTTACAGTCCCGGCCCAGTGTTAAAGTCCCAGCCCAGTGTTACAGTTTCGGCCCGGTGTTACAGTCTCAGCCCGGTGTGGCGGTTTGCCAGTGTTATAGTCTCAGCCCGGCGTGGCGGTTTCCCGGTGTTACAGACTCGGCCCAGTATTACAGACTCGGCCCAAAGTTACAGACTCGGCCCAGAGTTACAGTCCCTGTCCAGCGTTACAGACTCGGTCCAGAGTTACAGTCCCGGCCCAGTGTTACAGTCTCACCCTGGTGTTACATTTCCGGCCCAGTGTTACAGTTCCAACCCAGTGTTACAGTCCCAGCCCAGTGTTACAGACTCGGCCCAGTGTTACAGTCCCAGCCAGTGTTAGTCGCGCCCCGGTGTTACAGACTCAGCCCAGTGTTACAGTCCTGGACCAGTGTTACAGACTTGGCCCAGTGTTATAGTCCCTGCTGGTATTACAGTCTCACCAGTGTTACAGTCCCGGCTTGCGTTACAGTCTCACCCCGATGTTACATTCCCGCCCCGGTGTTACAGTCACAGCCCCGTGTTATAGTCCCAGCCCCTTGTTACAGTCCCGGCCCGGTGTTACAGTCTCGCCCCGGTGTTACAGACCCGGCCCAGTGTTACAGTCCCAGCCCAGTGTTACAGTCCCGGCCGGTGTTACAGACTTGGCCCGGTGTTACAGTCTCGGCCTGGTGTTACAGGCATGGTCCAGTGTTACAGTCATGGTCCAGTGTTACAGTCCCGCCCCAGTGTTACAATCCCAGCCCAGTGTTACAGTCCCAGCCCAGTGTTACAGACTCAGCCCAGTGTTACAGTCCTGGACCAGTGTTGCAGACTTGGCCCGGTGTTACAGTCTCGGCCTGGTGTTACAGTCTCGCCCGTGTTACAGTCCTGGCCAGTGTTACAGTCCCGGCCCGGTGTTACAGTCCCGGCCCGGTGTTACATTCCCGGCCCAGTGTTACATTCCCGGCCCAGTGTTACAGTCTCACCCCAGTGTTACTGTCCCGGCCGGTGTTATAGTCTCACCCGTGTTACAGACTCGGCCCAGTGTTACAATCCTGGCCCAGTGTTAAAGACTTGGCCCAGTGTTACAGTCTCGCCCTGGTGCTACAGTCCCAACCAGATATTACAGTCTCGGCCCTGTGCTATAGTCTCGTCCCGGTGTTACGCACCGGCCCAGTGTTACATTCCCAGTCCAGTGTTACAGTCTGGCCCTGGCATTACAGTCCTGGCCGAGTGTTACAGTCTTGCCCTAGTGTTACAGACCTGGCCCAGTGTTACAGACCCGGCCTAGTGTTACAGTCCTGGCCCAGTGTTACAGTCTCACCCTGGTGTTACAGTCCCATCCCATTGTTACAGTCCTGGCCAAGTGTTACAGTCTCACCCCGGTGTTACAGACCTAGCCTGGTGTTACAGTCTCACCCCGATGTCACAGTCCCAGTCTAGTGTTAAATTCCCTGCACAGTGTTACAGTCCCGGCCAGTGTTACAGTCTCGCCCCAGTATTACAGTTCCTGCTTGTGTTACAGTCTTGCCCTGGTATTACAGTCTTAGTCCGGCATGCTGGTTTCCCGGTGTCACAGTCTCAGCCCAGCGTGGAGATTTCCCAGTGTTACAGTCTCGGCCCGGCGTGGGGATTTCCCGGTGTTAGTCTCAGCCTGGCGTGGGGATTTCCCGGTGTTAGTCTCAGCCTGGCGTGGGGATTTCCCGGTATTACAGTCTCAGCCCGGCGTGGAGATTTCCCAGTGTTACAGTCTCGGCCCGGCGTGGGGATTTCCCGGTGTTAGTCTCAGCCTGGCGTGGGGATTTCCCGGTGTTACAGTCTCAGCCCGGCGTGGCGATTTCTCGGTGTTAAAGTCTCAGCTCGGCATGGCGGTTTCCCGGTGTTACAGTCTCAGACTGGCGTGGGGATTTCCCGGTGTTACAGTCTCAGCCCGGCATGGGGATTTCCCGGTGTTACAGTCTCGGACTGGTGTGAGGATTTCCCGGTGTTACAGTCTCGGACTGGTGTGAAGATTTCCCGGTGTTACAGTCTCGGACTGGCGTGGCGGTTTCCCGGTATCACAGTCTCGGACTGGTGTGAGAATTTTCCGGTGTTACTGTCTTGGACTGGTGTGAGGATATCCCGGTATCACAGTCTCGGACTGGTGTGAAGTTTTTCCGGTGTTACAGTCTCGGACTGGCGTGGCGGTTTCCCGGTATCACAGTCTCGGACTGGTGTGAGGATATCCTGGTGTAACAGTCTCGGACTGGTGTGAGGATTTCCCGGTGTTACAGTCTCGGACTGGTGTGAGAATGTCCCGGTGTTACAGTCTCGGACTGGCGTGAGGATTTCCCGGTGTTACAGTCTCGGACTGGTGTGAGGATTTCCCGGTGTTACAGTCTCGGACTAGTGTGGCGGTTTCCCAGTGTTACATTCTTGGACTGGTGTGAGGATTTCCTGGTGTTATAGTCTCGGACTGGTGTGAGGATTCCCGGTGTTACATTCTCGGACTGGTGTGAGGATTCCTGGTGTTACAGTCTCGGACTGGTGTGGCGGTTTTCCGGTGTTACAGTCTCGGACTGGTGTGAGGATTTCCCGGTGTTACAGTCTCGGACTGGTGTGGCGGTTTCCCGGTGTTACAGTCTCGGACTGGTGTGAGGATTTCCCAGTATGGTGATCTCAGTTCTGTGTGGAAGTCTTTTCTGGTGTTGGCCTCCAGGTATTCCAGTGGGCTGGCATGGTGCCCTCAACCTGGCTGCGTCTTCACAGAATTCCATCGTTCCTTAAACAGCTCTCCCTGAACTCGGGAACCTTTAACTGAACTGTGATAAATTTTGTCTAGATTTTATTTTTAAAGTTATTATGTATGACTTCTGTCATTAATATAGGTGCTGTGATAGGGCGACAGATAAAATGTTTCATTGTATTTTTCATCTAAGAGGGTTATTCCTGGGGGGGTGGTTTGAGGGGGCTTAGGGTTATTTGTGGGTGGATTGGGGATGGTTTGAGGGGTTTAGGGTATTCCTGTGGGTTCAGGGGATGTTTTAGGGTCATTCCTGTGGGTTTTAGGAGATGTTTTGGGTAATTCCGGTGGGTTGTAGGGGATGTGTTGGGTGATTCCTGTAGGTTTAGGGGATATTTTAGGGTGATTCCTGCGGGTTTTAGGGAATGTTTAGGGTCATTCCTGTGGGTTTTAGGGATGTTTTGGGTCATTCCTGTGGGTTTTAGGGATGTTTTGGGTCACTCCTGTGGGTTTAGGGGATGTTTAACGTCATTCCTGTGGGTTTTAGGGAATGTTTAGGGTCATTCCTGTGGGTTTAGGGGATGTTTAGGGTCATTCCTGTGGGTTTTAGGAAATGTTTAGGATCATTCCTGTGGGTTTTAGGGATGTTTAGGGTCATTCCTGTGGGGTTTAGGGTCATTCCTTTGGGGTTAGGGTCATTCCTGTGGGTTTAGGGGATGTTTAGGGTTATTCCTATGGGGTTAGGGTCATTCCTGTGGGTTTAGGGGATGTTTAGGGTTATTCCTATGGGGTTTAGGGATGTTTTGCGTTGTTTAGGGTCATTCCTGTGGGGTTTAGGGGATGTTTAGGGTCATTCCTGTGGGTTTAGGAGATGTTTAGGGTCATTCCTGTTGGGTTTAGGGTCATTCCTGTGGGGTTTAGGGTCATTCCTGTGGGTTTAGGGGATGTTTAGGGTCATTCCTGTGGGGTTTAGGGTCATTCCTGTGGGTTTAGGGTCATTCCTGTGGGGTTTAGGGTCATTCCTGTGGGGTTTAGGGTCATTCCTGTGGGGTTTAGGGGGTGTTTAGGGTCATTCCTGTGGGTTTAGGGTCATTCCTGTGGGGTTTAGGGTCATTCCTGTGGGGTTTAGGGGGTGTTTAGGGTCATTCCTGTGGGTTTAGGGTCATTCCTGTGGGGTTTAGGGTCATTCCTGTGGGGTTTAGGGGGTGTTTATGGTCATTCCTGTGGGTTTAGGGTCATTCCTGTGAGGTTTAGGGTCATTCATGTGAGTTTAGGGGATGTTTAGGGTCATTCCTGTGGGTTTAGGGGATGGTTAGGGTCATTCCTGTTGGGTTTAGGGTCATTCCTGTGGGTTTAGGGGATGGTTAGGGTCATTCCTGTTGGGTTTAGGGTCATTCCTGTGGGGTTTAGGGTCATTCATGTGAGTTTAGGGGATGTTTAGGGTCATTCCTGTTGGGTTTAGGGTCTTTCCTGTGGGTTTAGGGGATGGTTAGGGTCATTCCTGTTGGGTTTAGGGTCATTCCTGTGGGTTTAGGGTCATTCCTGTGGGTTTAGGGCATGTTTAGGATCATTCCTGTGGGGTTTAGGGTCATTCCTGTGGGTTTAGGGTCATTCCTGTGGGGTTTAGGGTCATTCCTGTGGATTTAGGGTCATTCCTGTGGGTTTAGGGGATGTTTAGGGTCATTCCTGTGGGGTTTAAGGTCATTCCTGTGGGTTTAGGGGATGTTTAGGGTCATTCCTGTGGGTTTAGGGTCATTCCTGTGAGGTTTAGGGTCATTCATGTGAGTTTAGGGGATGTTTAGGGTCATTGCTGTGGGGTTTAGGGTCATTCATGTGGGGTTTGGTGGATCTTTAGGTTCATTCCTGTTGGTTGAGGAGATGTTTAGGGTCATTCCTGTGGGTTTAGGGTCATTCCTGTGGGGTTTAGGGTCATTCCTGTGGGGTTTAGGGGATGTTTAGGGTCATTCCTGTGGGATTTAGGGTCATTCCTGTGGGGTTTAGGTGATGTTTAGGGTCATTCCTGTGGGGTTGAGGGTCATTCCTGTGGGGTTAAGGGGATGTTTAGGGTCATTCCTGTGGGGTTTAGTGGACGTTTAGGGTCATTCCTGTGGGGTTTAGGGTCATTCCTGTGGGGTTTAGGTGATGTTTAGGGTCATTCCTGTGGGGTTGAGGGTCATTCCTGTGGGGTTAAGGGGATGTTTAGGGTCATTCCTGTGGGGTTTAGTGGACGTTTAGGGTCATTCCTGTGGGGTTTAGGGTCATTCCTGTGGGGTTTAGGGTCATTCCTGTGGGTTTAGGAGATGTTTAGGGTCATTCCTGTGGGGTTTAGGGTCTTTCCTGTGGGTTTAGGGGATGTTTAGGGTCATTCCTGTGGGTTTAGGGTCATTCCTGTGGGTTTAGGGTCATTCCTGTGGGGTTTAGGGTCATTCCTGTGGGTTTAGGGTCATTCCTGTGGGTTTAGGGGATGTTTGGGGTCATTCCTGTGGGGTTTGAGGTCATTCCTCTGGGTGTAGGGGATGTTTAGGGTCATTCCTGTGGGGTTTAGGGTCATTCCTGTTGGGTTTAGGGTCATTCCTGTGGGTTTAGGGTCATTCCTGTGGGTTTAGGGGATGTTTAGGGTCATTCCTGAGGGGTTTAGTGTCATTCCTGTGGGTTTAGGGTCATTCCTGTGGGTTTGGGGGATGTTTAGGGTCATTCCTGTGGGTTTAGGGGATGTTTAGGGTCATTCCTGTGGGGTTTAGAGTCATTCCTGTGGGTTTAGGGTCATTCCTGTTGGGTTTAGGGTCATTCCTGTGGGTTTAGGGGATGTTTAGTGTCATTCCTGTGGGTTTAGGGGATGTTTAGGGTCATTCCTGTGGGGTTTAAGGTCATTCTGTGGGTTTAGGGGATGTTTAGGGTCATTCCTGTGGGTTTAGGGTCATTCCTGTGAGGTTTAGGGTCATTCATGTGAGTTTAGGGGATGTTTAGGGTCATTGCTGTGGGGTTTAGGGTCATTCATGTGGGGTTTGGTGGATCTTTAGGTTCATTCCTGTTGGTTGAGGAGATGTTTAGGGTCATTCCTGTGGGTTTAGGGTCATTCCTGTGGGGTTTAGGGTCATTCCTGTGGGGTTTAGGGGATGTTTAGGGTCATTCCTGTGGGATTTAGGGTCATTCCTGTGGGGTTTAGGTGATGTTTAGGGTCATTCCTGTGGGGTTGAGGGTCATTCCTGTGGGGTTAAGGGGATGTTTAGGGTCATTCCTGTGGGGTTTAGGGGACGTTTAGGGTCATTCCTGTGGGGTTTAGGGTCATTCCTGTGGGGTTTAGGGTCATTCCTGTGGGTTTAGGAGATGTTTAGGGTCATTCCTGTGGGGTTTAGGGTCTTTCCTGTGGGTTTAGGGGATGTTTAGGGTCATTCCTGTGGGTTTAGGGTCATTCCTGTGGGTTTAGGGTCATTCCTGTGGGGTTTAGGGTCATTCCTGTGGGTTTAGGGTCATTCCTGTGGGTTTAGGGGATGTTTGGGGTCATTCCTGTGGGGTTTGAGGTCATTCCTCTGGGTGTAGGGGATGTTTAGGGTCATTCCTGTGGGGTTTAGGGTCATTCCTGTTGGGTTTAGGGTCATTCCTGTGGGTTTAGGGTCATTCCTGTGGGTTTAGGGGATGTTTAGGGTCATTCCTGAGGGGTTTAGTGTCATTCCTGTGGGTTTAGGGTCATTCCTGTGGGTTTGGGGGATGTTTAGGGTCATTCCTGTGGGTTTAGGGGATGTTTAGGGTCATTCCTGTGGGGTTTAGAGTCATTCCTGTGGGTTTAGGGTCATTCCTGTTGGGTTTAGGGTCATTCCTGTGGGTTTAGGGGATGTTTAGTGTCATTCCTGTGGGTTTAGGGGATGTTTAGGGTCATTCCTGTGGGTTTAGGGGATGTTTAGGGTCATTCCTGTGGGTTTAGGGTCATTCCTGTTGGGTTTAGGGTCATTCCTGTGGGTTTAGGGTCATTCCTGTGGGTTTAGGGGATGTTTAGGGTCATTCCTGTGGGGTTTAGTGTCATTCCTGTGGGTTTAGGGTCATTCCTGTGGGTTTAGGGGATGTTTAGGGTCATTCCTGTGGGGTTTAGTGTCATTCCTGTGGGTTTAGGGTCACTCCTGTGGGTTTAGGGTCATTCCTGTGGGTTTAGGGGATGTTTCGGGTCATTCCTGTGGGTTTAGGGGATGTTTAGGGTCATTCCTGTGGGGTTTAGTGTCATTCCTGTGGGTTTAGGGTCATTCCTGTGGGTTTGGGGTCATTCCTGTGGGTTTAGGGGATGTTTAGGGTCATTCTTGTGGGGTTTAGGGGATGTTTAGGGTCATTCCTGTGTGTTTAGGGGATGTTTAGGGTCATTCCTGTGGGTTTAGGGGATGTTTAGGGTCATTCCTGTGGGTTTAGGGTCATTCCTGTGGGTT